>NW_026526843.1:114748453-114848226 GCF_024362965.1 Panthera pardus | reverse complement strand
GCACGTATAACTGTTGTCTACTAAGGCTAAATCTACGGCAGAATTTTATGCCCAACAAGAATGGCTTCTCGATTGGATTCTTGTAAATATTCACACGCGGTCAACCTAAAAACCTATCAAAAACGCATCAACTCTTCCCCATTTCATGTAGGTCCACCCCACGATAAATGCCCTTCAGGTACCTGTGTGTGGGTGTGTAGCTATTTTGTTGTTGTTGTTGTTTTTTTTTTTTTGACACCTAGCCCCACCCTCAGGAGCCCAGGCAATAAATTTTGTTCTAGGACAAAGTGAGAACCTGCTCTTACGCTTGTGATTAGACTGTAAGCTTCGCTGAGTTGGGCACTGCCTACTGCCCTTCATATCACCAGCACCTCCGTATCAGTGCCCGACAGATTGCCCATAAACAGACTGTTTACTGACAATTGCAGTAATACGGAAACCAAACCCCTCAGTCTGTTTCAACAGCTCTGAATTGTTCCCAAGTCCTTTTTGACACTTCTGCCTTAAAAAGAAAAGATTCTGCTATCAGAAATTATTTGCTCACGGGGCGCCTGGGTAGCTCAATCAGTTAAGCGTCGGACTCTTGTTATCAGCTCAGGTCGTGATCTCACGGTTATGAGATAGAGCCCTGTGTAAGATACAACATGGAGCCTGCTTGTGACTCTCTCTTCCTGTCCCTCCCCCGCTTGCATTCGCACTCTCTCTCTTTCAACATAAATAAATAAACGTTTAAAAAAAAAAAGGGGGGGGTGGGGGGTTGGGGCACTTGGGTGGCTCAGTGGGTTAAGCGTCTCACTCTTGGTTTCGCACTCAGGTTTGTGAGTTTGAGCCCCACATTGGGCTCCATGATGACAGTGAGAAGCCTGCTTGGGATTCTCTCTCTCTCTCTCTCTCTCTCTCTCTCTCTCTCTCTCAAAAATAAACTAAAAAAAAAAAAAAAAAAGAATATTTTAAAAAAGGGGGAGGGGGGCACTGGGTGGCTCAGTCGGTTAACCGTTCGATTTCAGCTCAGGTCATGATCTCACGGTTCGTAGGTTCGAGCCCTGCTTTGCCAGCTTCCAATTCTGTGTCTCCCTCTCTCTGCCCCTCCCCCACTCATGTGGGTGCGCGCTCTCCTCCCCCGCCTCTAAATAAATAAGTAAACATTAAAAAAATCTTTTAAAAAAGAAATTATTTGCTCACTCCTTAATCTTTCAAATGAATGAATAAGCCTCTTGGTCAAGGGAAATCTCTCCAAGTTCTCAAACCTTCCCTACTGCTCTTTCTTAAAATCACGAGGAAGTATCCTCAACAGGAAAATGACACTGCATTGGAAGAACTACAGAAGCGCTGGAACGTGAGCCCCAGGGTTACACAGACTGCTGCAAAGCAGGGTTTCTCACCCCTAGCACTAGTGACATTTGGGGCCAGACCACTGTGTCGCCGAGGGCTGTGCTACGCCCTGCAGGACACTGGGCAGCACCCGGGCCTGTACCCACTAGATGCCAGCCTCTCTCCCTCTCGGGGGAGAACCAAAAATGCCTCCAGGCACCGTCAAATGTCCCCTGGAGTTAGAACTCACTATGGCTGGCTTTGGATCTTGCCCTGCCCTCTCACTGCCTGCGTGACCCGGGGAAACAGACCTAACCCTCCTCCACCTCCCAGCAAATTCATCAGTAAAATGGAGCTGACACCACAGAAACGTTGGGAGAATGAAATAAAATGAAGTACGAACACGATTTATACGCATATAACATTCAGTGCCAGAGTGACTGCCTGAGCAGTGTAAGAAATGAGGGGAGGCTAAAAATCAGCTTCTAGAACCAAAGGAACTTGGCCTCAGGCCTCCAGAGTACTGTAGCCCCCATGGGAGGAGTGGCGGGGTTAGGAAGAAACGGAAGAGACAAGCGAGGATGGAAAAGAGGAAGGGCACTAAACTATTTCCCCAACTTCCAAGGGAGTCGAGGCCAATGACGTTCTTAGTTTTTCTCTGGTCTACTTTCTCTGACCTCACAAACGACAAACCCCAAATATCCCCAAATCAGAACACTCTCCAAAATAAGTCACCAAGCCAGAAAGCGTTTCGTATAAAGCAAGAGGCATTTACTTCGGTGTCTGCACAGAAATACTGAAAGCACCCAGCGTTCTTCGCTTTGGGAATCTACAGACCATAGGGAGAGTTACAGACAAGTCGCGATGATCAATTTCAACAGAAGCTTCTGAAAGAGAAACTACTCACACCCTTCTTAAAAGTCCCCCGATTGAACAGTTCTCCGTTTCCTTCATCTCTACAGTTTGGCTCCACGGAACAGTTTTTGAGATCACAGACAAGTTAGGGATTTTCCATCACGACGGGGCCAGAGACAGACAAACGTGTGAAAACAGTTTCTTTTATTTGAAAAAAAGCAATCAAATGCTACTGATTTTTCTCGGCTCGCTGAAATATTATATAAAGAGCCCGTGGTCACATGACATTTTGGAAACTAGCAGAAAAGTCATTCCTCAAAGGAACCGTGGTCACGGGATGTATCGTCACTTAAAAGGAAAAACAACAACAAAAAGGCGACTAATACCTCCCCAACGATTTGGCCGGCGCTTTAAATTCTCATCTCGCCTCTCGACATACAAGGTTGGAAGAAAGGAACACGATTCTGAAACCTTAGTTTGGCGTCGCCATCAGATAACGCCCCAAACTGCCTCCAGCCCCTAGAAGTGGCTTTATAAACACTGCAAAGCCCTCACCGGACTGGTCTTAACAGCAGGGCAAATGTTCACCGAGGCAGCATGGCAGAGGTCGCCAAATCAAACCGCGCGAGCGCCTTTGCTTCGTCTACATTAATCCTTCGGGGTACGGTTTGGTCTTGCGTGGTGTGGGGTGTGTGCACGGGTGTCCCCGAAGGGTCGGGGGAAAGGCTGGCGTTCTGTTGTGTGTCCCCGGAGGACTGGGCGTATTTCTCCGCGCGCGCGCGTCTCCCCACGGGTTGTGTGTGCGCCCGTCTCCCCCCCCCCCCCTCCACTCCCCCGGCCCCGGGTACGTGTGTACGTGTCTCTCTCCCTGGCTGTTTGGGTCCGTGTGCGCCCCGGGTGTTTGTGGATCGCTCTTGCCCCGGGTGTGTGTGCGTGTGTCCCCGTGCGTCTTCCAGATGTTTGCGCGTCTCTCCGTGGGTCCCCCGCGCGCTAGGGTGTGTGTCCCTCTCCCCGGGTCGTGTGGGTGTGGGAACTCGTCTTTTCTCCTGCGTCAGTCCACTAGGAGCCAGGAGGCAAAAAGCCGTCCCCGTCCCGGGACCGACGCCCGCCCCGCGGCTCCGCTCAGCGCGCGCCCCAGCTGCCCGAGGGCCAGGCCGCACTCGGGGCGCACGGGCCCCCCCCGCCCCGGACCCTGACGCGGGCGCCCCCGGCCCCCGGCCCCCGCCCCGAGGGGCGTCCGCGCTCCGCTCACCTCGTGGCCACGCAGAGGACGCCCGGGAGCTCGCGGCCGGCCCGTCCAGATGCAACGAGGAGGGAAAGTCGGGGACGGGCGGGCAGGAGGCGGCGGCGCTGCCCGGGTCCGACTCCGGCGGCTCACGTCCAGCACCAAGGGAACAACATGGCGGCGGGCCGGGGCGGGGCCCGGGGAGGCGGGGCCTCGAGGCCGCGGTACGCCCCGCCCTCACCTTCGCTCCTAGACCGCCTGTCCCCTGGCTCAACCGTGGTTTCCCCCCGCCCCCCCTCCGGGATCGGCCGCTCCTCGTGTGCTCGGCTGCGTTCCAGCGAGAGAGGGCACGGAATCCTAGTTATCTTTAGAAGTTTACTAACGTGGGCATAAACAGATCGCATCAGCACAATCGGGCTTTTGTGATTACCATAAGAAAACGAGTGTGCAAACGGCTGGATGGAAAATGGAAACAGCTGTGATATTGTGGCCTAACAGGCATCGTTAAAATTAAATTTAAAACTTCTCCGTAATCTTGTTAAAATGCTGCCTCTGTTAGCTCTAAATATAAAGCAGCAGTGGGCAAAGGCTGTATTGGAAAAGCTTCTTCTCAGTTCCTCACTTTATATATGGAGTTGAGTGCATCGCTCTTATGATACATGTCCCTGGAGACCCGAGGGACCTTTCAGTGACCTCTCAATATATTTCGTGGGGTGGATTTAGTTTGTTTATATCGCAAGAGAAGGGCCTCACTTTTATGATTTGCTGGGCCCACAATCATGAAATAACCTCTGGCTTTTTAGGGAGTCACTTCCAGGTAAAGGATCTAATGTAGTCTTTTCATTCAGCAGTAGAAAAAGTATATTTAGGAGAGTTTCTTGCAAGTATAAAACACAATTTTAGAATACCTGTGAAAATGTAATAAAGATTGAGTTCTAGATTGAGCTTAGATGAATTTTTCTTTTATTAAAAAAATCTATTTGGGGCGCCTGGGTGGCTCAGTTGGTTGAGCGTCCCAACTCTTGATTTCAGCTCAGGTCATGATACGAGGGTCATGGGTTTGAGCTTCATGGTGAGCATGGGGCCTACTTAAGATTCTCTCTCTCTCTCTCTCTCTCTCTCTCTCTCTCTCTCCCTCCCCTGCCCTTCTCCCCTGCTAGCGTGCTCTCTCTCAAATAAAAATTTTTTAAAAATCTATTTTTTATCCATGCAGAATTTTTCCCCAAGGAAATATGAGCAAAGTTTTATAAAATACAAATCTGTTGAAAGTAGGTAGGAGAAAGAGATATTCATTATCTTATTTTAAACACAAAATAATGAAAACTACAAAAAGGGGCACCTGGGTGGTTCAGTTGGTTGAGCATCTGACTTTGGCTCAGGTCATGATCTCACGGTTATGTGTCCAACTTTGGCTCAGGTCGTGAATCTCAAAGTCCGTGAGCTCCAGCCCCGCGTCGGGCTCTGTGCTGATGGCTCGGAGCCTGGAACCTGCTTTGGATTCTGTGTCTCCCTCTCTCTCTGCCCCCCCATCCCCCAGCTTGTTCTCTCTCAAAAAATCAGTAAACATTTAAAAAATAAATAAAGTAAGCCTTGGGAAATCCAAGAGTTTTCAAAAAAAAAAAAAAAGTTCTAAGAAGGTTCTACAAGTTATTCATACGCTGTTCCAAAATGTAAGCAAGGCAGAGTGTAGCTTATACTCAGCACCTGAAGAATGAGTTACTTTTTCTGAAATAACTATTACTTAGACACTAGACAACTGACACTTAGGAATATTCATGCATTCTGGGGCACCAGGGTGGCTCAGTCAGTTGAGCGTCCAACTTTGGCCCAGGTCTTGATCTCAGGAGTTGGAGCCCCACAGTGGGCTTGCTGCTGTACAGAGCCCACTTCAGATCCTCTGCTCTGTTCCCCCCCCCCCACCCCACCCCCGCCCCTCTCCCACTCATGCTCTCTCTCTCTCAAAAAATAAACACTAAAAAAAAAATACTCATATTCTGGTCTCTCCCACCATTCACTTCTTTACCTAATTGATTGACAGTGCAACAGTAGGGTGGGTCAAAAGATTTTTCCCTGAAGGGCAAGTTTGGGGGATTTTTGTTGTTGGATGTGTGTGGTTGGCAAGCTGACACAAGTTAGATACGTGGTCTCTCTCTCTCTTGTTCCATGAACTTGTTTACTGATGAAAAACATTTAAAAGCTGACCTCATTTGGGGCGCCTGGGTGGCTCGGTCGGTTGAGCGTTTGGCTTCAGCTCAGGTCATGATCTCACAGTTTGTGAGTTTGAGCCCCGCTTCGGGCTCTGTGCTGACGGCTCAGAGCCTGGAGCCTGTTTCGGATTCTGTGTCTCCTTCTGTCTCTGTTCCTCCCCCGCTCGTGCTCTGACTCTCTCTCTCTCTCTCTCTCTCTCTCTCTCTCTCTCAAAAATAAATAAACATTAAAAAAAAAGTTGACCTCATTTGACTCACTTCATCTAATTAACATTTTTGTCTTTCTATTCTGTCAACATCCACTGTGTCACTCATGGAGGAAAAAGAGGTCAAGGCTGCTAAGCATTAATGATTTCTTTCATTAAATGACACCTACTTATTACTGTGAGCACTGCGAGTTAGTACCCCCATTTCCAGCTGGAGTCTGAAAAAAAATCATCTCTGGAATCTCTGAAGAAAAACTATAAATAAGTGGGCCCCAGACTCAGGTATCATAAATATTGATGTAATTAAATCGACCATACTTCTCACATACAAGGAAAAACACAGAACTCAATGGTAGGCAATTTGACCATTAAATGACGTATCTAAATAATCAGAAATTTTATATTTTCCCTAAACCATCACCAAAATAAGAGATCTGTTCTCAATATTACATAGATGTACTTGTATAGCTGTACTAAGAAGAGAGAAAAGCATAAAAAGTAATTTGAAATCCATTATATTTGGCTTTAAAGTCAGAGGGAACATAAGCAACAACATCCAATAAGTGAAAAAGAATATTATCAAATATTATATGAAGGAAAGAATCCCACTTTGGTGGAGGAAACATTTCTTATATAAGTTCAGGAAATATTCAAAGATTCATCTAATCATTATTTACTTATATTTATACATTTATATGACACATACATTTTCAATATTCCAAACCAACGTCACACCCATCCTATTTGCCGAGAAACTAAATTCCGCGTGTTTCTTACGCTAATGCAAACTTTTTATCCTGATCCTTAAGTCAGATCAAAAACTATGAGAAAATACCAGAAATCTGATTTCTTCCCTGCTTAGCTTAAAAAGGAAGACTAAATCAAAAAACAAAGAGTAGCATCGTCCTTAATCTGTATATCGTCAGCGAGAAACTTTCAGAATTTGCGATCTTCAGATTGAAGCGATCAAGTGGAAAGTCCGACTCGCAGCCGTGACGGAACGTATGTTCTTTCATGGGTCCCATGATTTCTGTATAGTGGTTGGTGTTCAACGGTTACCCGGGAATCAAGAGCCCCCAACATACTTCGTTCCATCGGCCTGCCCACTGTCAGAAGAGGGGGAATAAGAGTCAGGAGCCAACGCAACTGGCACGTTCCCAGTCTGTGGGTCACCACCACACCAGCCCAAACCCTTCCAATGCCCGCGGTATAGACACACATCTACTCCCTTCCCTTGGGTGGTCTTCGGATTTTGCGGGAAATGCAAAGTCATTTCATGCTAATACTCGGTGATTCGGCAAATATGTAGTGAGGGCCCACGCTGCTCCAGGTGCTGAGAATACGACGGTGGGACAAGCTGCAGAAGAATTCAAGGGGTGTCCCCAAGCACCCCTGCATCTTCGCTGCTGTCTCCCAGCTGTGTTGACATCATATGCACTTACCTTCGTGAAGAGAAGAGACATTCAATAAGGAACGAAACGAACGTGCAGTTACAAATTGGATTAAGGGCCTTGAAGAAAATAAACGAGGTGCAGTTGGGAATGCAGGGGGATGGTATCAGAGGAGGCATGAAGGCGGTGACGTGTGCTGAGCCCTAAAGACAAGCAAACAGCAGTGGGAAGGGTGTGGACAGGTGATACTGGTTGAGAGAACAACAGTCTATTAAGAACCTAGAACACAGTAGCACTCAATACAACTCTAAAGAAAAGAGGCAAACTATTAGAAAATCTTCATAATTGATGGGAGAACCGAAATTAGAGTCGTTTCTCTAGCCACGCTTAGATCTAAAGTATTCTCTTAAAAAATATTAGGTGCATTTGGAATAGTGATCTTTCTCTACCACATTCTAAACATAGCTTCACTCAGGTAATTACAGACGGCAGAACGGAGCAGGCATTGCGATTCTGGAATGTAGGGGGGAATCTGATCCCTTTGCTGATTGCCTGATGAATGTGAGTCATAAATGAACTTTGCCTTTAAAGGCAGGAGAAGGGAAATTCCGGGGACACCATGGCTACATGATATAAAAAGTATATTTGTGTGTGTGTGCCTGTGTGTCTGTGTGTGTTTGTGGGTGTTTCTGCATATGAGTGTTTATTTAAAAAAAGAATGGCAAGCAACAAGGAAAATCAAAACAGTTGAATCACTGGGGCAGCAGGATTCTGGGTAATTTTTATTTAAATTTTGAATTCCATGTTACAGTACTTTTTTCAGCAATAAGTAGGATATTGGGGGGGGGAGGGGCAAAGGGAGAGGAAAAGAGAATCTTAAGCAGGCTCCATGCCCAGCGCAAGGAGGGGCTCGATCTCACAACCGTGAGGTCATGACCTGAGTGGAAATCAAGAGTGGGATGCTTAACCGACTGAGCCACCCAGGCGCCCCAGGGAGCCAACTATTTTGTGAGTCTTTTCATTATAGAAGCTCTAAAGGCCAGATACTTAGATACTCGCCCTTCCAGAACCCTGGCAACAAGAATACAGGCATGAGACCCAAGGCCAATCAGATACTCTCTTTGAAGATCTGAATCTTAGGGAACACAGAGATGCTGGAATAGTTCAAAGTTCATTCCGGCACGTGTAGTGGCGGCCTCTGGTATCTCGTGACCACAGATGGTGCCAGAGGTGACGATGCCAGGGGCAGCGCCTTCCGCCCAGCAGTGACCGCATCTTGATCAGGCCATTCGTGTTGTGGATTCCCATTGTTCCTGTCCAAACTCCATACTCCAGCCTTGCCTCTAAGAACTACTCCATATCTCCCTGAGAAATCCCTTCTCTAAGTTAGAAGGATTTGATGTCTTTATTTGAAACCACAGTCGATACTTGAACAACATGGGGGTTAGGAGCACTGACTCCCATGCAGTCAAAAATCTGTATAAAACTCTGACTCCCCCAAAACTACTAACAGCCTACTGTGGTCAGAGGCCTTACCAATAGTATAAACAGTCAATTAACACATATTTTGTATATGTATTATATACTGTACTCTTATAATAAAATCATACAATAAATATATATGTGTGTGTGTATACATATACTTAAAATCCACGTATAAATGGACCTGAGCAGTTCAAATCTGTGCTGTTCAAGGGTCAACTGTACAAACTCCGAGTGGTACAAAGTTAGAATGTATCTTCTGGATCATCCAGTACAAATTTACCGTGATTCATAATATAAATTCAGGTAACTGGAATGATACCTCTCAGCACTTTTGTATCGACCAGCTTAGGCTCAGCCATGCTGTGGTAAAAAAGATGACCTCCCCCACCCCCACCAACTCTCAGGGGCTTATTCTAGGTCATGCTCCCTCTGGACCCAAGCTGATGAACCTGAGCTAAAGGAGAAGCCCCTGTCAGATACAGATACCAGATACTGCTGGCTCTTCAAGCTTCTGCCTGGAAGTGACAGGCATCATTTCCACCCATGTGTCCTTGGCCAAAGCAAGTCGCGAATTAGGATATACAATCCTTCCAAAGGGAGGGACGGGATGCTGCAAGTCACGTGGCAAATCTGATGTCAGTAGTATGGTATTCTAGAACTGTCTCCCTGGGAAGGTCATCAAATACTTGAGCAATAACACAGTCTAACACGGCTCTTATGACTCAGGGCTTTGTGTGATCGATTTGGTAAGTTTCAAATGCCATAACATGAATGAAATAGATTTATTTCAAATAATTTGTTTTTTTTTTTTTTTTTTTTGGATATTGGGTTTGAAACACTAACAACAGTCACATTTGATCCACTTTATTAAAGTTAGATGCGGTCCTTCCAAAGTGTGGGGTGGCATATGTAGAACAGAAATACATATGAATGATTGAAATTCCACTCTAAGTAAAAACCTATTTCACAACATTGAATTAAGCCATCTACCACACCCGGAGTTAATCTTGGGGCTTTGAGGGATACAAACATCACTAAGATGGGCACAGGAATTTAATGGGCAGTTAGAGGAGGGGAAAAAAAAAAACATGCCCCCAAATAACATGAAGCAGTCAGAAAATAGAGGAGAGATAGGTTGGAGAGAATTCACGGGAGGAGCTAAGTGTGAAATCTCTCAGTCTAGAGATACAATGGAATTGTGTGAGGAACAGACTGCCTTATAGCAAGCCACATAATTCTTTTTTTGGGAAGTCATAGATTGCAAATGCACAATAATTTTATACCGCACGGTATGTGTGTTTGGAAGAAGGCATGCAGGGGAGAAAAAACCGATCCAACATGTGGCTAGGAATTCCTAACTTTGCTCCTTACTAAACAATGGCTACAAGTCTTTACTAAAGACAATGGTTGTAGTGATGAAATCAGACTGAACTCAACTTGGCCAATGACAGTAAGTAACTAGGGGAAAATATCATTTCCCTTTTCTTAAAGAAAAAAAAAATCTTGTGACCTTTATCTTGTAGATAAGTGGGGTTTTTTTTTTTTGTCTTTCAAAATGTCAAGTTTTTTTAAAATGTTTATTTATTTCTGAGACAGAGACAAAGCATGAGTTGGGGAGGGGCAGAGAGAGAGGGGGAGACACAGAATCCGAAACAGGCTCCAGGCTCCAAGCCGTCAGCACAGAGTCCGACGCAGGGCTCGAACTCACAAACCGCGAGATTATGACCTGAGCCGAAGTGGGTCACCCAACCGACTGAGCCACCCAGGCACCCTCAAAATGTCAAGTTTTAACATGTGATTACCAAAAATTACTGACATAAAAATGTGGAGAAGTGCAATTATGACAGATGTAAATGTTAATTTATTTATGTAAATTCAGTTAAAGCTGCACTTTAAATAAAGGCCAGTTCAGTTCCTTTGGTTAGTAAAATATGATTTGCTTCTTGAGTTAAAAAACAAAACAAAACAAAAAACCCCCCAAAATGCACATGTGAAACAAGTCAGACACAAAGTCACATATTACATGATTCCACTGATAGGAAATGTCCAGGGTAGGCAAATCCATAGAGACAAAAAGTAGATGAGTGGTTCCCAGGGGCTCGGCAGAGGGCAGAATGGGAAGTGATTGCTAATGGGTTTAAGGTGTTTTTCGGGGGCGGTGATGGAAATGTTCTGGAATTAGATGATGGTGATGGTGGTACAATTTTGTGACTATACTAGAAACGAGTGAAAAAAACCTCGTAAGTGGCAAATAGTGTTCATATAATGTGATTTGGGGATGATTATTTTCAAAGAGGCACTTTCAGAATTACTGACATATATCTAGCCAAGCACATTCTGTAATACAGACAAAAAATCAACAGCAACAAAATCACCAAACGACTTTTTCTTTTTTTATTTTAGAGAGAGAGAGCGCGCGCATGTGAGCAGGGGAGAGGGGCAGAGCGAGAGGGGCAGAGGCAGAGAGAGAGAATCATAAGTGGGCTCCATGCTGGGCACAGAGCATGACGCGGGGTTGATCCCACCACCCTGGGATCACGACCTGAGCCGAAATCAAGAGTTGGACGCTCAACCCACTGAGCCACCCAGGCGCCCCACAACTCTTTCAACTATGTTCCTTACCTAAGATTTGCAGGGTCTTCTGGGAACTAAAATGATGAACATACAGAACTTTTTTTTTTAATCTCCTTTTCCTTTTTCATTTCTGATGACAGTGCTATTGAACACTAAAATGGAAAACAACGTACAAAGAAGGCAACCGGACAATTATCTATTATCTACGGTGGCAGAGAACATAATACAGTCAGATTCTAGATGTTTATAACAGCTTCACTGAGGTGTAATTTACATACAGCAAAATTCACTCATCTTAAGTACACAGTTCAATGATTTTTAGAGCGTCTGTGCAGAGTTTTCCAGAGTTGTGCAGCCGTCACCGCAAACCAACTTTAAAATATTTTAAAGACCCCCATTAGCAGTCACTCCCCAGGCCAACCCCCAGCCCCCGGCCACTACGCATCTACCTCTGTCCTTACGGATTTGCCTATTCTGGGCATTTCACGTAACCGAAGTCACAGAAAGTGCGGTCTTTTATGACTGGCTTCTTGCCCTTAGTAAATGTATGTTTTTAATGGACAGACCATCATTTGTCTGTCCATTCACCGGTTGATGAACAGCTGGGTTGTTACACTTTTTGCCTATCGTGAATGATGCGGCTGTGAACTCTCCCATACAAGTCTTTGTGGAGGCTTACGTTTTCATTTCTCTTGCGTAGGTACCAAGGTGTGAAATTACTGGGTTGTATAGTAAAATTGCATTTAACTTCTTGAGAAACTGCCAAACTGTTTTCCAAAGTGGCTGCACCATTTTACATCCCCACCATCAAAGCGCAGATTTCCGATCTCTCTACATCCCCGCCAACCCTCGTTATTTTCCAGTTTTTTGATTAGAGCCACCATAGCGGGCACAAAGTGGTGTCTCATGGCCGTCTTAATTGGCATTTTCCCACGACTAATGATGTTAAACATCTTTTCATGTGCTTATTGGACATGACTGTATCTCCTTTGATCTTCTTTGCTGGAATGTCTATTTAAATCTTTTGCCCATTTTTATTTTTATTTACTTATTTATTTTATTTATTTTTTGTTAAAAAAATTTTTTTTAAGTGTTTATTTATTTTTGAGAGAGACAAAGACAGAATGCGAGTGGGTTGGGGCAGAGAGAGAGGGAGGCACAGAATCCGAAGCGGGCTCCAGGCTCCGAGCTGTCAGCACAGAGCCTGATGCAGGGCTCGAACTCACGAGCTGTGAGATCATGACCTGAGTCTGAGTCGGACACTCAAATGATTGAGCCACCCAAGAGCCCCACTTTTGCCCATTTTAAAAAATTTGTTTGTTTGTTTATTTATTTATGTATTTATTTATTTATTTTTAGAGAGAGTGTGAGTGAAGGAGAGGGGAGGAGGGAGAGAGAGAATTTATTTTTTTAGGTTTATTTGAGAAAGAGAGAGGGAGAGGGAGAGAGAGAACATACATATGCACAAGTGGGAGAAGAACAGGGGCTGGGTGGGGGTGGGGGGTGGGGAGAGAATCCCAAGCAGGCTCCACACTGTCAGGGTGAACCTGATGCGGGGCTCGATCCCACGACCCTGGGATCATGACCTGAGCCCAAATCAAGAGTTGGACGCTCAACCACCCAGGTGCCCCAAATCTTCTGCCCGTTTTTAAGTTGGCCTTATTCTTTGGAATAGAGCCAAGAGGATTTGCTGATTGATTGGAAGCTTAATACGAGAGAAAGAAAGGAGTCGATCATCCCTGCCTGGTTTCTAGCTTAAGTTATGCAAGTGTGGAGTTGCTATTAAGTGGAGAAGTCGTGTTGGAGAGAAGGTCAGAAGCTTGAGTTTAGAGGCACCCGCGTGGCTCAGTCGGTTGAGCGTCCGACTCTTGGTTTCAGCTCAGGTCGTGATCTCATGGTCTATCTCTCAAAAACAAATACATAAACTTAAAGAAAGATAGACAAAGCCGACTCTTGGTTTCAGCTCAGGTCGTGATCTCATGGTCTATCTCTCAAAAACAAATACATAAACTTAAAGAAAGATAGACAAAGTCTGAGACGCTTTAGACATCCAAGTAGGGTTCTCAAGGAGGCTGTTAGATTTGGGGGCCTGGAATTCAGAGGAGAGACACAAGCTGAACCATAAAGAGGGGGAGTCATTCGCACATAGACGGTACGGAATGAATGTAGATACAGAAGGTGTCCGATTAGGAAACTCTGGACACTCCAAAGTTAAGAGGTTAGGAAAGTCGCGAGGAACCAACAAACAACATTGAGACAGAGTGGCCACAACCCACTGCCAGCCACGTGACAAGCGTGCCCGAGAAGGAAGCGAGCGTGTCGAGTGGGGCTGAGAGTTGTCCCCTACATGTAGCAGTGTGGACGGTGGAGGTGGTTCGTGGCCAAGATGAGAGTTGAGAGACCCGTGTTAGCTAGAAACTCGGGCATCTCATCCCCAAGCAGAAGCCGGAAGGCGGAGTTCCCAGGCCCACTTGCTGCGGTCAGGAGAGCGTGCGCAGATGGTAACACGCTTTGTGAGGAGTCACCGAGGGCTTGGCGACAACGTACATTCCGATCCAACGGGTCTAAGCGGTTTGGTACTCGCTCCCAGGTCTGGCTGCCCAGGGCCTCACTGCGAGGGGGCGGGAGTGGCGCGCTGAATTCATCTGCCGTTTCTTCTCTGAGTGCAGATCTAACCGGGCACGCGAATGGCACTGCTCTAAGATTTTCTGTGTTCTAGGGGCTTGATGTCACTGACACAGTGCAGCTCAGGTCTGTGGCCTGACAAGCGGGGAAAAACGCAAGGAGCCATGACGGTGGGTGGAAACTTTAGCCCTGTTTGTTTCGTGAAAGCGGGAGGGGCCTTCTACGCACAAATGCAAAGGCTGGGGCCCAGCCAACTGCCTGGACAGAGGCCTCTCTCTCTCTCTCTCTCTCTCAGTGCAAACTGGCAGGGGAGCCTCCCGCAAGGCCCCTTTGAGGAAGACTGCCATTATTTCTCCATGACACGCGGGAATATACTAAAGGTTCACAATGACTCGCTGAGATAAATATCCAAGAGAGGTCCTATGTCTCATTCCCTCCCTCAGTTCGTTTGATTTTTTTCCAACAGCTTTATTTACTGAGATCTCAGTCACAGACCACACAGTTCGCCCATGTCAAGTGCATAATTCGATGGTGCTTAGC
Organism: Panthera pardus; assembly: GCF_024362965.1. Lineage (NCBI taxonomy): Eukaryota > Metazoa > Chordata > Mammalia > Carnivora > Felidae > Panthera > Panthera pardus. The sequence continues at coordinate 114,833,807 of NW_026526843.1, read as the reverse complement.
ATATTCACAGTCGTGAACCATCACCACCGCCAATTTCTGAACATCCTCATCGTCCTGGAAAGAAACCCCCAGGCCCTTTAGCCACCGGCTCGTTTTGAAATGATATTGAAATCCACTAACATGCCTGGAAACTTTCTGCTCAGCAACTTGTGAGATGTCACAAAGCTGGGGGGAGGGGGGAATGCATCTGTTGCATGAAAAGAGCTGTAGAGATGGAAGTCCTCGGTGTGAGACGACACGACAGGCGAGACCCCCCCGGTGGACTCACAGATGCCAACACACAAGCCACTTAAACCTGGGGGTTCTCTCCGGTCGGATGTGGGTGACCACCCCCTTCAGCTGGCCCGACAGACGCGCGCTTGGGTCCCCTGCCATGGGCCAGAGCCAAGTGGAGCAGGGCTTGCGTGGACAAGTTCTGGCTATGCTGTGGTTGGGGACAGCTCTCGGTGCACTAGGCGGACCCGGCCGGAGGACCCCACCGGGCAAACTTGGAAACGTCTTAATTGTTTCCATCCACAAGGGTGAATTTAGCAAATTAGGATGCCATTTTGATGATTTCAAAGCAGCAGCTGGGGAGCTCTCTCGATGTTTGTTACACTTTTTGAAAATGAACAGCGTCTAAAAATAGTCAAGTGTTTGAATGGGCAATATTTTCTTTAATAATTAGATCTGTAACTTTCCCATGGCCGTTTTAGATTTTGTAAAAAATATGTGTCATCACAAAGATCATATGACTTCACTCATATGAGTCCTTTAAGAGACAAAACAGATGAACATAAGGGAAGGGAAGCAAAAATAACATAAAAACAGGGAGGGGGACAAAACAGAAGAGACTCTTAAATATGGAGAACAAACTGAGGGTTCCTGGAGGGGGTGTGGGAGGGGCGATGGGCTAACTGGGTAAGGGGCACTATAAGGAATCTACTCCTGAAATCATTGTTGCACCATATGCTAAGTAACTTGGATGTAAATTTTTTAAAAATGAATAAATAAAAGTAAATAAAAAATAAATGTTAAAAATCTTAAAAAAATGTGTCATCATTTGAAAAAGATTAATGACTCCTATTTGTACCTTGTTTATATTTTAAAAGAAAGCAAGAATATGTCCAACAAATTTAATTCTTTTTTTAAAACATTGTCCTGCAGGATGCTTGCAATAATTTAACAAAGGATAGAAAACAGCTTGGTTACTTTGTCATAATTGACTGTTATCTTTGTTATATAGTTTCCCTATGTCACACAGAGAATGAAGATATTAACGCCACTATATTTTAGAGGAAATGATATTTGAAGCTGCATTTATACACTTATAGTCTTCAAATTAAAAAAAATATATATAAACATATCAATGTCCCTTTCAAATCTCCATGTTTTTCTGGGTTCTTTTTTAAATGTTTATTTATTTTTGAGAGAGAAAGAGAATGCGTGTGCACGAGTGGGGAAGGGGCAGAGAGAGAGGGAGACACAGAATCCGAAGCAGGCTCCAGGCTCCGAGCTGTCAGCCCAGAGCCCGATGCAGGGCTGGAACTCACGAACCCTGAGATCATGACCTGAGCCGAAGTCAGACACTTACCCTATTGAGCCACCCAGGTGCCCCTAAAAGCTATATGTTTTTCTGCTTTAAAATTTAAGTATTTTAAAAATCACTTGCTTTTCAGAAAGCCGGATAAGCCGCATCGACGCCACAAGGTTTGGGAAGGGTCCCGTGTCAGGAGCCCCAGCATGGGTGGCCGGTGCCCCCGGCTGATCTCTCCATCAGAGGGAGGAATGCACAGCACTGGAGCAAGGTGGAATCTATAAATCACACACTCTTGTCATTGAAAAAACAAACCACAACTAAAAAACAGTGGTACCTTGGGTGGAATTAACAGGAAGTCAGGATGTTTCTGGAAGCGAACGGATATGCAAGAAAAAAAGCCCCCAAACAGCACCCTACCTGGATTTGTCGCTGTGTGCCTCCTGCGCAAGTCACTTAATCTCTCTCTGCCTCAGTTTCCTCATCTCTAAAATGCCGGCAGGGTAGTCGTGAAGATGAAAGGAGATGCTGTATATAAAGGGCCAGGAATCTAGCAAATATGGTGATGGGATCCCCTTCCCTCTTCCTCTGCCTGGCTAACTGCATCTCCAGATTTACCCTAAGGGTCACAGCCTCCACGAAGCCCTCCCTGATTCTTCCGGGTACCCTGCAGCCCTGCCGGGAACGTCAGTCAGTCCATGCCTCGCTCGTGGCTCTGCAACTGGAAAATGATAGCCAGCTACATCACGCTGTGGATCCCCGAGCCCTGGGTTGGCTCCTGATCGTCTCATTGCCCCCAGCACCCGGCAACGCAGCCCTGTGCAATCACTACCGCACAGCGTTTCCGATAACGTACAGCAACATCTCTGCAAACCTCATTTTCAAGAATCACGCCAAGGGGATTGCACGAAGCTGTCCTCCCCTCTCCTTTTGATTTGTGCGCTGTGCTGAAAGCAAGACGAACGCCTGCTATAATGTAGGTACATACAATAAATACCCCGGCGAGGTAGGAAAGTATTTTTGTAAACTCTTTTGCATCTACTGGGAAGTCATAAAGAAAGCGATCTGACCTGAGAGATGAAGCGGGGCCCCCGGCGGCGAAGGCAGCTGCCAGCTGCGGCTTCCTGGCTGGTGTTTAGAAATGGTAATAGCGCGTGAAAGGGGCCTCTCAGCCGGGGAAGCGCTGGGGAAAGACACAGAGCCGCAATTGTATCCAACTTTTTTTATCTAAAAAAAGTAACAGGGACAAAAGGAGAGTGATGTGGGCCAAGTCCCAAAGAGCCCTTCCGCATTCAGGTGTAACAGCTGATGCTTCGGGCCCTTTGCAGGGACTGCGGGAACCGCGGCAACGAGATCCAGGCTCCACGCGCCGGGGGCTGCGTTTCCGTGCTGTTAGCTGATTTGTATTGCGGGCCCGCGCGGCGAGGGGATGTGGGGTGGGTTGGAGCTGATGAAACGTCCATTTGCCAAACTGCCAACATAAGGAAGGAAGAGGGATCTTTTTTCTTCTACCCCCATCTAGGCTCTCGGCTGGGGCTCTGTGACAAAAGGCAGATTAAGGAGAGGAAAGAAAGCGGTCACGTGTATGTAAGTTAAGTTTTAACGGGACACAGGAGCCTTCGGAAGGAAAGGAAGCCCCCAAGAGGCAGTTAAGCGGGTGGGATTTGTCTTCTGGGTTTTTGTTTTTGTTTTTTTTTTGGTGTGCTTTTATACTCGGCCTGAGGAAGAGTGAAGCATCACGGAGAAACGGGATAGGACAGAAGGGCACGAGCTAAGGGGGAAACCTAGAAAGTCCTCTTCGTTCGGATTCCCCTCCGTGTCCCCGCCTCCGCTCTTGCCCGCTGAACCGGGAGGGCACCTCTCCCTGGAGGGTCTTGAGACCTGCCTCAGGGGAGAAGGGAGGGGCAGAGGGTCACTCGGATTCCTTCAGCTTATTCAATGCGCCAAGGTCCCGTATTTTGGAGTACCGCGTCCCCGAACCCTGTCACCAAGGACTTAGTCCACTATAAAGATGCAGGGAGACCAGCCTTGGTGTTTGAAACCAGTTACATGACATTTGGACCATTGCTATGGCCACCTAACTGGGTGGTCCGCATCCCTTCTTGCTTCCCCCCCACCCACCTAACTTGACGAGGCACAGGGACCTTTCCCAGAGGCCATTCAAACGGTGTCACTACCAGCTCCCTGGCCTCAGTGGCTTCCCATTGGGCTGGGGAAAAAAGCCCAAAGTCCTTGTCGTGATTGACAAGGGCCTTAACGAACCCAATGGCTCTTAGACGTCACCTCTCATCCTTCTTCCTCTTGCCACGGCTCCTCGGCCCCGGTGGACTCCTGCTCTACCTGGTCTGTGTCAGCTGCCCCCCACCTCGGGGCCCCTGAACTTGCCGTTCCTGTAAACACGACTTCAAATTAAATGAAAGCTCCTTGGGGTGCCTGCGTGGCTCAGTCACTTAAGTGTCCGATGTTTGATTTCAGCTCAGGTCATGATCTCATGGTTCCTGAGTTCAAGCTCTGTGCTGACAGTGCGGAACCAGCTCTGGAGTCTCGTCTCCCCCTCCCTCTCTGCCCTTCCCCCATGCACTCTCTCTCGCTCAAAAATAAACATAAAAAAATAAATGAAAGCTCCTTTCTCCCACGAGCAATTTTAAAGAAAAACACCTTTTTTTTTTTTTTTTTTTTAGCGGCTAAGACAGAGAATGTGAAGGAATGATTATACTTTAAAATGTAATGCTGTCTCATTGGCTAAAAGAAAAAAACCCACATTACATTACAAAGTTGATAGGAAATGAGAAAGACTACCCAGATTTTTACATGTTAGGGGAGTAAAGGAATTGCCATTTCAAATGCTTCTGTCTGCAAATTAAGTTTGCACAATTCCAGTACAAAAAAAACCCCAAAAAACCGCACACACAAAACAAACACGGCACGAACACTTGGTTTTCATGTGATGTGCTCTTTTATAACCGCTGAATAGTTTTTAAGATCACTCCAAGTCACATGAAACCAGTTTGTGAAACTTGAAATTTTGGGTGACTCTGCAAGTTTCTCTTTACAAGACTAGCATGTTACATCACAACGAGCATTCCTGGGTAGCCACAGGGAGAAAAGATATCAAAATAGAATTCCTACGTGGTGGCCTCAAGCCATTTGAAGACACAAACGTATTTGAGTTTTATGCACATTTGCGGGAATTCGGGCAGGAGGCAGGTAAGCTGTATGTGTGGTTAGGCCTTCAAAGCTCTGGTTCAGAAGTTAGGAGCGGTGGGGGAAAGAACTGGTGAAAATACGTAGGCTTGGAGAGAACTTACAAGTGAACTTATTAAAAATGTAACCATTGGGGCGCCTGGGTGGCTCAGTTGGTTAAGCGTCCGACTCTTGGTCTTGGCTCAGGTCATGATCTCACAGTTTGTGAGTTCGAGCCCTGCAGAGGGCTCTGCACTGACAGCGTGGAGCCTGCTTGGGATTCGTTCTCTCTCTCTCTCTCTCTCAAGAAAAAAACTGTAACCATTAATGCCCTCTAAGTTCTTAAAAGAGAACACAACCAGCTGTAATCATACGGAAGGCAGGTTGTGCTGAAAGGATCGCACAGACTGGTTAAACACTGCAAAAAAAGCCTTAAAGAACTGACTTCCTCTTCATGATTCATTCATTCGAGAAATATCGGTAGATCCAAAGGCTGAGGCAATGGACCGCCTCTGACAGATGAAGGCCTGTTTTTACATAAGCAGAATTGGAATTTCAGACCTAACAGGGTTCAAAATATGTGGTCCCCAGATACGCCACGCTGGCATAAGGATCATCCTGTGCTGAGAGCAAAAGAGAAAAGGCAGACACGGAATGAGCTCTCCGCCTTCCACCTACCTGCCTGAAAGTACAACATAAAACCCCCTTGTGAATCCCGTACCCGGAAGGAGGTAACAATCTTATCGCTGGAGATGGGAGGGCACGGAGAAGAGTCTACACAAACAAACCTTCCTAAATAAACATTATCTGCCATCAGCACCCCCGTATTTTACCCTCCCATAGTTTGCTGCCCCTAAAAGCCTAAAGCCCTTTTCCTTTGTCTCATTTCTCTACAAACGTACACTTCTTTAAGGTTCTACTATACAAGCCCAAGTTCTAACCACCCCTTTGAGTTCTTCATCACGGAGTTTCTCCTGCAGGTATTTCGCTGCACATGTTAATAAGCTGTTTTTCTCGTTAATCTGTCTTTGGTCATGCTAATTTGCAGAGTCCCACCTATACAGCCTATGGGAGCTTTTTTCCTCCCTACAGATCTTTTTTTTTTTTTTTTTCCCAGTAGGCTTCATGCCCAGCACGGAACCCAACTCACAAACCTGAGATCAAGACCTGAGCTGGGATCAAGAGTTGGACGCTTAACTGAGCCACCCAGGCGCCTCCAGCTCCTCCAGATCTAAACTCACACGACCTTGAGAACATGAAGGCTCTCTAACAACAGAAACCAAATTTTATAAACGGTTTATAGACTCTTGAGAACTTGGGCAAAAAACCCCCCCCAAAAAACAAAACACACACACACACACACACACACACACACACACACACACACACCCCTCCTCTAAGCAAGAGGACTTGAAACAAAATTCTAACTGTGGGATTAGTTACAGGAGAACTTTCATGGTTCAAGGGAGAGACCAGTAATGTGAGAAAAGACAGGGAACAGTAACAAAGCTCTAGCTGTCCAATGTTAGGGCCTAAAGACACATCTCCAGGAATACATTTCTCAGAAGTTAATGGTGAGACGGTCTTGGACAGTGAATTTGGAAGACCAATGTGGGAGCAGTTTGAGTTGGGCTAGTTAAGGTTGCATGGCTCGGCCAAGTCACAGCACCTCCGTGGACCTGTTTCTTCATCTGTAAAGTGTATAGTGACATTCTTTCCTGAGAGCCGTGAGACAATCAAGTGAGAGCCTGTGTGTGAATAGTTCTCAACTCTGCATCTTAAAATAACTTGAGGAATTAAAAAAGAAATACTAATGGGGCACCTGGGTGGCTCAGTCAGTTGAGCGCCCAACTTCGGCTCAGCTCACGATCTCACGGTTCGTGGGTTCGAGCCCCACGTCGGGCTCTGTGCTGACAGCTCAGAGCCTGGGGCCTGTTTCGGATTCTGGGTCTTCCTCTCTCTCTGCCCCTCCCCCGCTTGCACTCTCCCAAAAATAGATGAAAATGTTAAAAAAAAAATTTTAAAAGAAATGCTGATGCCTGGGTCAGATCCCATGCATTCAGATTTCATTGTCCTAGGGAGGGCCCTGAGCACCAGTGGGTTTTCAAAGCTCCCCAGACGATTCTCCTATGCAGCCACTGCCGAGAACTATACGCCGACTGCGAAAGCAGCACTTCTCAAACTACCTTGAACAGGACCGCTCCGGGATCCTGCCGAAATGCAGAGTCAGACTCAGCAGCACGAGGCCTAGGACTCTGCATTTCTAACAGGCTCTAGGGTGTGCTGAGCTGCTCTCAACCACGCTCTCGAGTCCAGCAAAGTACTAAGTGGCCACAAAGCACAGGGCCAACAGTCATCCACTCTCTTCCCAAGCTGTCAACTTTTAGCGACGGTGGTGTGAGCCTCAACGAATGACTTTCCTTCCTTCTTCTTAGGGTTGTTTTGAGAATAGTGTGTACAAGATTTTAAGACCAAGCATAAAAGGGTGGTACCAAAAAAAAAAAAAAAAAAAAAAAGGCATCACTCCGGCTCTTTGTGAAGAGAACATTTATTTGCAATTACGGGCACACCCACCTGCTGTGGTACCACTGCTCCCCACACTCGTTACAGACCACAGTGGTCATCGTGTCTTCGTCTGGATTTGAGTTCTGCACCCAGCCTGGAAGGAAAAGTGCTCCTCTGGTGATTACGGTGACCTTGCAATTGAACTTCTCACAGCTTCCGCATTTTATCTTGTCTGGGCGCCCCCCGCCACTCGGGGAAAGTGGTGTTCCTGGATGCGAGATTCCGTGTATGCGGCTCTCAACCGCTTCAGGTCCTCGTGTGCCATTTCCACGACAGTCGTTTCGGCAAATTCTCTCGGCGACATGGTCCCAGAGAGCAAGCTTTGTTGTAAGTGAGAATTTGCGGGGGGGGGGGGGGGGTTCTTCAGATTGGTGACTTTGCTTCTAACACAAGTTTTGTATTTTTTGAGGTTCTTTAAATAGAGGGTAAGAATGTCTCTTGCGAAGTTGTGCCACATATCGGCTTTGGGCTGCTGGTCCGTGGAAGAACTCGTTAAAGCTTCATAAAGAAGCTCTGTGCCTTTAGCTCTCACAGGTACTGTGGGATCCGGCAACTCACTGGATCGCTCATCAGCGGATCGAGGGGCACCGCCCGTGAAATGCTTTTTCTCAGGTTCCACTGGACTAGTGCCGTTTTCAGGCGCAATCATTTCAATGGCTTCTGCAACATCGTGGCATGATGAATGAGAACCGGACCCACCCCGTATCTTAAGCCAACTTGGGTCATGAGAAAGTCCTGGCTTTTCTTCACTTCCCCCCATAGGGAATGATTTCGGGCTGTCCGTTGAAGCGGAGGTCCTTACAGACAGCTTTCCATTCTGACAATAGACGCTTGGCTTTCTTTTTCCAAGCCACCGTGGGGCAATTTTTGAGGACTCCGTACACGACCCTGACCACAACGGTCCCCTGGAAGTGCTCTTGAGTCACACGAAGAGTTTCCGGCTCAGTAAGGTGGTTGCCAAGATCCTCAAAATTCCTTCTAGACATCAAATGCTCAATAAGGGAAGCTGTGGTTCTCGTCAGACATCTTTACAGCGGCAAAGAAAAAAGAAGGTTCCCTTTTTTTTAGGCTTGTGCTTGCCAATCGCAGCGACCTAATAGCAGCACAGCACTTTCTGCCAGTTACCTGTGTGTTTTCTGAAAGAGTTATGTAACAAAAAGGGGTGTGACATGTTAGAAAACGGCATCTGCAATGTGCTATCGTTGCAGTTTCAAAAGTCTGAGTCCCAGTAGCAGGGGGAAAAAAAAGCAGCAATGCAACCAGCTTCTGCATTCCCAGTCACTTAAAAGAAGCTTGCTGGAAGAACTCTAGAACTTTGTCCATCTCAAGTTGGACAAATCCGTGATCTTTCCGGATCCGGATTGGCCGACTGCTTTGGATGGGATTTGGCGGTCCTGTTGGGCATGAAATCATGCCAGTGTCAGCATCAACAGGGAAGTCTGGGCAAGGCGGGACCATTTCCCCCCCTCTTCAGCCACATCGCTGAACTACTTGCCGATTTTATCATCTTTACGTGGTACTGTTCTGAATATGAAAGAATGAGAAACGGAACAATAAGGGGATGCTGTTTAGACGTCCCAAGGACATCTGAAGAAATCGTGAGATAGCACAGGTCGGGAGGCAGCCGCAGACAGGCCTGGTGGACCCCAAGGGTCAAAAGGCACTGTGCTGACAACTGAGTCTTCTGAACAACAGGGTAAGGGTTCAGACTAAGCAATCTGGACAAGTGATGACTTTGGACCAAACCAGTCCCCAGGCCAGTTTGGTTCCATTAATTTTGTAACTTCGAGGTGCAAAAAGTTGTTTGATGATTGTATCTGCGTGAACCTCATCCTGGGCAGGCAAATGTTTCCTTTATCCAACCAGTCCGTTTTTCTCTCCACGTAAGGTACATAACCTTGCTACCTAATACCTTTGGACCTACGTCTGCCCATCATGTCTACACGTAGACATACGCATCTTGATGGTAGGGACCTGTCTCATAAGAAACTCACGGGCTTCCATTTCACAGGACCTGATATCAAATGCCCATCACTAAGCACACAGGCTGACACTAGAGTGCAGAGAGAATCTATGCAGTCTTCTTAGAAACCATCCGACAAGTTCTGTAAAATGCAACGTCCTTGTCAGTGATTCGACTTCTGCAAGTTTACATTAGGGAAACGAGAGATGGGGAAGGTGTGTATGTAAGAATGTTGTCAAACTTCAGACAAACTAGAAGGTCTCAAATGGTTAAAGTTGCATGCAGATGTTCACAGCAGCACTATTCTTAATGACCCCCAATTGGAAACAACCCAAATGCCTGCCAACTGATGGATAAGCAAAATGTAGCATATCCATACAATGGAGTGGTATGTGGCAATAGAAATATGAATTCTGACATATACAACATGCATGAGCCTTACAAACACTATGCTGGGTTAAAAACACAGAAGACCACAGATTGTACGATTCCATTTATATGAAATGCCCAGAATAGGCAAATCTAGAGACAGAAAATGGATTAGTGGTTGACTAGGGCTGGGGTGGACGGATGGGGCGGGGGGGGGGGGGACCCAGTGGGGTAGAATGAAAGGGGGTGGCTACCAATGGGTGTAGTTTTTCTTGGGGAAAGTGGAAAATCTTCTCTAAAGTGGACTGTGATGATGAACTGCACAGTAGAAAATACACTTAAAACCACTGAAGTGTATACACTTTAAGGAAGTTAACTGTATGGTGTATAAATTATATCTGAATAAAGTTATTTAACATTTTTAATGTTTATTTTTAAATTTTTTGGGGGCGCCTGGGTGGCTTGGTTGGTTAAGGGTCCGACTTCGGCTCAGGTCATGATCTCATGGTCCGGGAGTTCGAGCCCCGCGTCGGGCTCTGTGCTGACAGCTCGGAGCCTGGAGCCTGTTTCGGATTCTGTGTCTCCCTCTCTCTCTGCTCCTCCCCTGTTCATGCTCTGTCTCTCTCTGTCTCAAAAATAAATAAACGTTAAAAAAAAAATTAAAAAAAAATTTTTTTAAAGATGGTTTTTACATTAAAAAAATTTTTTTAATGTTTATTTTTGAGAGAGAGAAGGAAAGAGAGAGAAAGAGAGAGAAAGAGAGAGAGAGAGAGAGAGAGAGAGAGAGAGATTGAGAGCATGAGCAGAGGAGGGGCAGAAAGAGAGGGAGACACAGAATCCGAAGCAGGCTCCAGGCTCTGAGCTGTCAGCACAGAGCCCAATGCGGGGTTCAAACCCATGAACCATGAAATCATGACCTGGGCTGAAGTCAAATGCTTAACTGACTGAGCCACCCAGGTGCCCTTATTTTTTTTATTTTTGAGAGAGAGAGTGAGACAGAATGTGAGTAGGGAGCGGCAGAGAGGGAGAGAGGGAGACACAGAATCGGAAGCAGGCTCCAGGCTCCGAGCTATTAGCACAGAGCCTGATATGGGGCTCGAATTCATGAACCACACCATCATGACCTGAGCCAAAATTGGACGTTTAACTAAGTGATCCACCTAGGCACCCCCTGAATAAAGTTATTTAAAAACAGTATATAGAGTCTGATCCAAATTTTATTTAAAAATCACATGTTTGTTTGGGAAGACCTTTATCTCTCCTTCTAGTCTAAATGACAGACTTGTTGGATAAAGGATTCTCGGCTGCATTTTTTTTCTGTTCATCATATTGAAGATCTCCTGCCTTTCCTTTCTGGCCTGCCAAGTTTCAGTAGACTGAACCGTCACGAGTCTTATCGGTCTCCCTTTATATGTTAGAGCACGTTTATCCCTAGCTGCTTTCAGAATTCTCTCCTTATCCTTGTATTTTGCCAGTTTCACTATGATATGTCGAGGAGAAGATCGATTCAAGTTACGTCTGAAGGGAGTTCTCTGTGCCTCTTGGATTTCAATGCCTTTTTCCTTCCCCAGATCAGGGAAGTTCTCAGCTATTATTTCTTCAAGTACACCTTCAGCACCTTTCCCTCTCTCTTCCTCCTCTGGAATCCCTATTATACGGATATTGTTGTGTTTCATTGCATCACTTGGTTCTCTAATTCTCCCCTCACGCTCCTGGATTTTTTTATCTCTCTTTTTCTCAGCTTTCTCTTTTTCCATAATTTTATCTTCTGATTCACCTATTCTCTCCCCTGCCTTTTCAATCCGAGCTGTGGTTGCCTCCATTTTATTTTGCAGCTCATTTATAGCATTTTTTAGCTCCTCCTGAGCCTTTCTTAGTCCCTTAATCTCTGTAGTAATAGATTCTCTGCTGTCCTCTATACGTTTCTCAAGCCCAGCGATTAATTTTATAAATATTATTTTAAATTCTTGCGCCGTTATATTGCTTAAATCGTTTTTGATTAGTTCATTAGCTGTCGCTACTTCCTGGAGTTTCTTTTGAGGAGAATTCTTCCGTTTCGTCATTCTGGATAGTCCCTGGGGTGGCGCGGAACTGCAGGGCTCTTCCCCTGTGCTGTCAGGAGTAACTTGCGTTGGTGGGCGGGGCCGCAGTCAGACCCGATGTCTGCCCCCAGCCCACCGCTGGGGCCACAGTCAGACTGGTGTCTACCTCCTCTTCCCCGCTCCCAGGGGCAGGACTCACCGTGGAGTGGGGTGGCCTCTGTCTGGGCTGCTTGCACACTGCCAGGCTTGTGGCGCTGCTTCGATGGGATCTGGCGTATTAGCCGGGGTGGATCCGCAAGGTGCACGGGGGCGGGAGGGGCAGGCTCAGCTCGCCTTGCCTTTGGTGGTCTGTTTCGGGAGGGGCCCCTCTTCCGTGGGCCTCTCGTCTACGCTTGGCTCCAGACAGTCCGTTCTGCTAGTCTTCTGGCGGTTTTCTGGGCAAATTAGGCAGATGTGGGTGGAATCTAAGTGATCAGCAGGACGAGCTGAGCCCAGCGTCCTCCTATGCCGCCATCTTCCCCTCGAACACTAAAAATCACACGTGAAGAGAAAAGGTTGAAAATAAATACACAAAATTTTAGACAGTGACATTTTCTGAACGGTAAGATTTTAGGTGATTTTTGTTCGTTCTTTTACTCCTTCCTGTATTTTGTATGAGTATGTATTATTTTCACAACCAGAAAAGTGACTAGTCCAACATAATTTCATGGTAAACATGTATTTATAATATTTGCAAATTGGACACGGTCGGCGGATCAGTCTTCTACCTTCTCTTGGAATCAGAGTATCATACAGGTGTTACAGGACCTGTGGCTTTGCCTTCAGACCAGCAGTCAGAATGAAGTCTATTACTGAGTCTAAACCAGATGAATCTCCCCTCAAATACGAACGGTTACGTACCCTTGGTCACAGCTATGATGTTCCTACTCAAGTTCTCCCTGTGGGGCCAGCTCAAGAATGACCAAGATTGCGAGTCTGGCATTTTTGCCCTGGGAGGGAGTTGGAATGAAGGCAACCTGGGTGGTCTTTTTTTTTTTTTTTTTTTAATTATTTAAGACTCAGTGGGCCAGCAATTCAGGATCTTAAGTGGCTATACTTCTCGTTAGCAAGAATCAGTACTTCAAGATCTTGTTTTACCTTTTTAAAATTCCACTTTGAAACACTGGAAACAGTGAAAGAGGTCTTCCTGAGAATCAAAGGCTCACTGGGGCACCTGGCTGGCTCAGTTGGTTAAGCGGTTGAGCGTTCCACTCTGGATTTCGGCTGAGGTCATCATCTAGCGGCTCACGGGACTCAGGCCTGTGTCGCGTTCTGCACGGACGGCGCTGATAGCCTGCAGCCTCCTTGGAATTCTCTCTCTCCCTCTTCCTCTGTCCTCCCCACCTAGTGCACGTGTGCAATCTCTCTCTTTCTCCCTCTCTGTGTCAAAAAAGAAAAGAAAAGAAAAGAAAAGAAAAGAAAAGAAAAGAAAAGAAAAGAAAAGAAAAAGGCTCAGTGCACAAAGAACAGGCAAGATAACACAGAAAAATAAAAAAATACTTGCCTTCAATGGCTGAACATTTCTCCGAACCGTCTGCCTGAGATCCTGGGATCTGGAGGATGCCTAGCAGCCCACATCACGGCAAGGTCTCAAGCTGCTTAATACACTTGAACCCTCCCCACCAGCTTGTTGGCAAGTTGCCCGACAAAGAAAGAACACTCACCTGGCCTGCATTCCACATTTAGTTTTTTTTTTTTTTTTTTTTTTTTTTTTTAACGTTTTATTTATTTTTGAGACAGAGAGAGACAGAGCATGAACGGGGGAGGGGCAGAGAGAGAGGGAGACACAGAATCGGAAGCAGGCTCCAGGCTCCGAGCCATCAGCCCAGAGCCCGACGCGGGGCTCTAACTCACGGACCGCGAGATCGTGACCTGAGCTGAAGTCGGACGCCCAACCGACTGAGCCACCCAGGAGCCCCCCACATTTAGTTTATATGCATCGCTACCAAAGGGATTGGGATTGAAGTTTGCCACATGTCAGCAAGGTGGTTAATAACAGACAGGCCTACAGTGCCCATGTGGAGGCTGGACAATATTTAACTCAGGCCAGAATTTCTCAACCAAGGGTCAGAGTCTCCAGGAGATTCTGAAGGAATGCATGTCCTTTTATTTACCTCTCATTTCCTTCTTTTTCAGTTTTGATTGTGAAAAAACACACATACCCCAAGACTTAGCATCTTAGCCATTTTTCAGCGAACAGTGAAGTGACAGTAAGTACGTTCATGTTGTTGTGCAACCAACGCCCAGAGTTCTTTGCATCTTGCAAAACAAACTTTGTACCCATTAAACAACTGCCCATTCCTTCCCCCTGCGTGGCCCTTGGCCACCATCACCCTACTGTCTCTGAATGTGACTACAGGCCGCATTGAACAGGAATCATACAGCAGGTGGCCTCTTGTGTCTGGCTCATTTCACTTAGCATAACGTCCTCAAGGCTCACCTGCATGGTAGCACGTGTCCTGGCACGTGTGGTCTATACATGCAATGGAACCTTATTAAGACTGAATCATATTCCATTGTACGCATAAAGCACATTTTACTCATCTGCTCATCTGCCAGTGGACACACGGGCTGCTTCTACCTTTTGGCCAGTGTGACTAACGCTGCCGGGAACCTGGATGTACAAATCTCTCTTCAAGACCCTGCTTTCGATGCTTTTGGGTAAATACCCAGGAGTGCGATTGCTGGGTCATATGGGAATTCTATTTCCAATTTTTCGAGGAACCGCCATACTGTTTTCCATTCTCCTCTATATTTTTAACAGCATTTACATCCTGTCAAACTTTCTATACCCTCTGTGGGACAATGATGCGGATATAAAGCATTTACTGCCCTAGGACGGTATACTGTGAAAGCAACCGAGATATGAAATTTTGAGAAGTGCCACGAGGAGACAAAGTAAGCTGTGGGTCCAGTTTAGAGTTCCACAGAGCTCATTTAATAAATATTTATCACAGGGGCACCTGGCTGGCTCTGTCAGTAGACCATGAGACTCTTGATCGCGGGGTTTTGTGTTTGAGCCGCACGGTGGGGGTAGAAATGAAATACTACGGATCTCTCCAAGACATTCCCTCTTGTTCCCGGCCCTCCAGAGGTTTCCCTCTGCCCTCAGAACGGAGCCCGAGGTCCCCCGCCAGGCGATAAAAAGCCCCCTGCCCGCCCCCCCCAGCAGCCTCCTCTGAGACCTCAGAACCATTCACAGGCCCCGCCTATTTCACAACTCTGTGCTTCACCTCCGTAGCTCCCTGAGCCCAGCCTGATCCACACCGCGAGCGCTTCTCAGTCCTGCCTATAAACCGGAGTCATCTGGAGAAATGAGCAAAAACAAAACCGAGGCCAGGGCCCTGTCCCAGGCACACTGGATCAGGATCCCTGAGGGTAGGCGCTTTCCCAGCCATCCAGGGGACTCTGAGCTGCTGCCACTGCTCTGTACATGGGCACAGGGCCCTCCCTCAATGGGACCGGCTCAGTTCCGCTGCCATCAGCCCAAAGACAGCTCCTGTCCTGTTCCTGGACTGAATGTACAGAACCGCTCTGGTTTTGGGTTTTGCTGGACGAGCCCCCTCAGGACGTGTTAAAAACACTTGCCGGGCACGGCGGTTGCGATGTTGCAAGTGTCACGATGCCCCCGACTGCCCATACTCATTCCCTCCCTTACCTCTCCGCGGCAGAAGGCACCCAGTAGGGTTACTGAACAACTCTACGTGCCGTACGCGCTCCCGTCATCTCAAGCCTCACGACAACCCCGAGACAAGCATGTGGCTTATCTCCATCTCCATCACAGATGAGTGAGACCTGTTCAAAAACTGCAAATATTGGCAGTGGTTTTTCATGGCGTGTATCGCACTGAAAAAATGGTTTATTGTCTGCCTTGCCCACAAGACCATAAAAGAATGATGTCTGTTTCATTCACGGAGAATGCCTGGAAAACACCTGGCCAGTGCTTTACTATTTCTCAACAAATAGGGTTTTTATTAAAGGAGAAAAGAGCACCCAGGCTGTGCCCTCTCCTCTCTGCTTGCGCGCTCCCTTCTATGGAACCGCTTGCTTGTACCCACTTCCCCCAAGCCCGGTGCCTCTCAGCTGCTTCCACAGGAGACCCAACGTCACCTCAATTCTAGTTTAAAAAGTCATATAAAAGAAAAAAAACAAAACGCAGCAGCACGGTGCCCACTAGGGGCTAATCGAATAGACTCCCGGTGTCAAACATTTGGGGATAAGGAGGGTCAGGAGGGTGCAATTTCCAGAAGGGAGGGGTGTTGAGCACATCTGGCATGTTTCTTGACGATTTTGTGCCTCGATTTCCTCATCTACAAAATCAAGGAAATCCCACATCCTAGGATTAATACGGGAAATAAATGACATAGTCCTTATAAAGTCCTTAGACCCGTGCCTGTCACACAGTAGGCCTGACAATTAACACAGGACTCTAATTAAAAAGCTCATATGACATGTATCTACCATAGCAGGCATTGTTTTGCAGCAAGGGGTCAGCAAATCTTTTTCTGTAAAAGGCCAGATAGGAAATATTTGAGGCTGTGCAGGCCATCCAATCTCTGTATGAACTCCTCAACTCTGCCGCAGACAATACATAAAAGAATGAGTAAGGCTTTGCTCCAACAAATCTTTTTTTTCAAAGACAGGCAGGCTGGATTTAGCTGCAGGCCACAGTTTGCTGACCCCTTTCTAAAGCAGTACTGTCCGATAGGAATATAATGCAAGCCACAGATAGAATTTAAAATTTTCTAGTAACCACTTTATTTTTAAAAAAAAAATTTTTTTTTTTTAACGTTTATTTATTTTTGAGACAGAGAGAGACAGAGCATGAACGGGGGAGGGGCAGAGAGAGAGGGAGACACAGAATCGGAAGCAGGCTCCAGGCTCTGAGCCATCAGCCCAGAGCCCGACGCGGGGCTCGAACTCACTGACCGCGAGATCGTGACCTGAGCTGAAGTCGGACGCTTAACCGACTGAGCCACCCAGGCGCCCCTCTAGTAACCACTTTAAAAAATAAACAGGTGCTCCTCATCTATTTTTTAAAGTGGTTACACAAAATAATTAAAACTACAAAATAGGGGCACCTGGGTGGCTCAGTCAGTTAAGTGTCCGACTTCGGCTCAGGTCATGATCTCTCAGTCTGTGAGTTGGAGCCCCACATTGGGTTCTGTGCTGACAGCCTGGAGCCTGCTTAGGATTCTGTGAATCCCTCTGTCTCTGCCCCTCCCCCACTCAAACTCCGTCTCTCTCTAAAATAAACATTAAAAAAAATTTTTTTAAATACACAGATGAAATTAATAACATTTTGCCTCACCAGGGTATCCAAAAACACTGCCATTTCAACATGTAATTGGTAAAAACAAATGATGGATATTTTAATTCTTTTTCATACTAGCTCTCCCAAATTCGCTGTTTTACACTACCACACATCTCAATTAGGACTGGGAACATATCAAGTGCTCATTATCCTATGTAGCTAGTGGCAACCATAGTGAACAACACAGTTCTAGAGCATATGCTAATATAGATAATGCCTACATACACACCTATAACTCCTACCTTCTGAATACGTATCGATAAGAGTTTATATAGGGCCGGCCAATAGTTGGTCCCATACATCTGTTGACTACGTGCATAAAAAAGCTTGTAAATGTTAACTAACATTTACATGGGCAAGGTACCCACATGTGCACATTTCTGGCCTAAACCCCGGGGAGAGGGGAGATTAAAGACAAATTTCTAAAAGCCGGTAGGTAACAAATCAGCAGTAACTCAATTCTGTTTAAGTCTTTAGACCTAACATCTAGAGAAGAATTCTGTTTCTAGCCATAACCCACAGACACCTCTCCACATACACAGGGAGCCCCTTCCTCTATGGAGAGAACTGACGCCAAATATTCGGTAGGGGCGTCGCAGTTTCGGAACAGCCACTCAACACTGCGCTAGCGCCCTTTATCACGTTGGGATGATCCCTAGCACGGGTGCAGCGAGGGGAAGGGACCAGCCCGAAGGCCCGCTGTGGCCCGGGTTCGGGGTTCGGGGTTCGGGGTCCGGGGGGTGGAGCGGGGCGACAAGCAAAGCCGGCTGCAAGCCGTCCCAGTGTGCCAGCCTGGCACCCAGCACAGAAGCGGCGGCGGCCCCGAGAGATCTGCCCACCCCGGCGACTTCGGGGGGGGGGGGAGGGGGAGGAGAGGACAGGATAGGGCCTACCCGACCCAGGACGCACCGAGGGCCCACCCCCACCCCGAGCAGTCACCGGCTTCTCTGAGCACCGGCGTGCAGACACCCCGGCGAACCTAGAGCTTTGCTCACCGAGAAACCGTGAAATTCCGGACACCTCCGCGCCCAGAGACGGCTACCGCACACCTCCGCGCCCAGAGAGAGCTTCCGGACACCTCCGCGCCCAGAGCTTCCGGTACGCGGGCGGGACCACCAAAGCTCAACCAATCCAAGCTCGCAGACTTAGAGAACACCGCCCCTGCCCCTAGCGCCTGCGTGCTAGGTGAATGGCGCCTGCGCAGAGCGACGCGCGGCTGTGAAGCCGCGCCCCCCGCCCCCTGCCGGAGGGCTGATTTGCCTGGGCGGCTGTGGGGTAGCGGGGCCTGGATTGAAAGAAACGAGCCCCAGTGATGTTTTTCAGCAGCAACGTTGGTTGAACTACTCTGCAACGCACGCTTTCCGCTTCCATTCAAGGCATTGCTGAGCTAAATGTTCACAGAACTTTGGCCAAACGTGCGATTTATTTAATGCAGTAATTAATACAAGTATTTATTGCACCCTCTAGCATACATCAGTTGATATGAAAGTAGTAAACGTTCATTAAGCAGCCGTGGGTGTATCCTGCACTTCTCACCTGTACACATTCTTTCCCTGCAAGGGTCCAATAAAATCAAAGTGATGGTAAAACTAGAGACTTTAGTTTCAAAGGGCTGTCGCTCTAAGATTGTTTCTATTACAAGAACAAAGTGAGACACCTATACATCTAATTTATTGAGTAGGCTGGGCTCCATAGGGTATAAGAAGAAACCTATTTTTTCTCACCATTGCTTTGAAACCAGCTCTGTTCACTCTCTCTCTCCCGCCCCTTGGCTGCTCCTGGGCTGGAGCTTGAGGTTTGAGCAAATCCCACAGCTTTTTCAGTCACTTTCAGGTATAAAGAAACAATCTGATCAGTGTTGTGGGTTGAATAATATTCCCCCCCCACCAACCACCCCGACCAAGATAGATATGTTTACCTCCTAACCCCCGAACCCTGTGAATGCAACCTTACTTGGCAAAAAAAAGGGGGGCTTTGTAGGATCTGGAGACTACACTTGAGCCAAGCAAGGGCCAGAGCTTGGAATTGGATGAGTGCCTGAAGTTTCAATATTAGCTTAGGCTGGACTTTCTAACCATCTAAAGATAAGATAAGGGGGTGCCTGGGTGGCTCAGTCAGTTGGCGTCTGACTTCGGCTCAGGTCATGATCTCACGGTTTGTGGGTTTGAGTCCTGCATCGGGCTCTGTGCTGACAGCTCAGAGCCTAGCGCCTGCTTCAGATTCTGTCTCCCTCTCTCTCTCTGCCCCTCCCCCACTCTCTCTCTCTCAATAATAAACATTTAAAAATTTTTTAA
Source organism: Panthera pardus (assembly GCF_024362965.1). NCBI lineage: Eukaryota > Metazoa > Chordata > Mammalia > Carnivora > Felidae > Panthera > Panthera pardus. Next base: position 114,814,522 of record NW_026526843.1, on the reverse strand, counting down.
GAATTAAAAAATAAAGAAAAATGAAAAATAAAAATAAGATAAGCTTCTGGAATTCTAACAGCTCTCTTCCACTCTTGCCTTAAAGCTGAAGAGGGGTGACGGACCACGGGGGGCAGAAAGTAGTGTTGGGCTCTCCATTCGGTGAGCCCCGCGCAGATGGTCTAACGTGTCTCTTTATTTTATTATTATTTTTAATGTTTATTTTTCTAGAGAGAGAGAGAGAGAGAGACAGAGCGTGAGCGAGGGAGGGGCAGAGAGAGAGGGAGACACAGAATCCAAAGCAGGCTCCAGGCTCTGAGCTGTCAGCACAGAGCCCGATGCGGGACTTGAACCCACAAACCGTGAGATCATGACCTGATCCGAAGTCAGACGCTTAATCGACTGAGCCACCCCGGCACCCCTACCATGTCTCTTTAGAACCAGAGGGCACTTACACACGATGCGCAGCTTTGGGGCCCTGGGCAAAACTCTGAGTCAAGAAAAGTCTCATTTAACATCCCCTTGCACCTGTCATAATCTGTAGGTCGTTTCCATATCGCTTATTCTTCTCCACGCCATTTGTCCATTTTGCCCATTTTTCTAGAATTATTCTACCGTAGATTTGTGACAACAGATTAGCAGGGAAACGAAAGACCAGTGCGTATGGCTTCAATCACTTGGTGGTGCATATCACAGGATGGAAATTCAGAGGCAAAAAAACATTTTATACTACTTTGTTACTAGGGACGCCTCAAAATTCCATTTAATCAGGAAAATATAGATAAGGTACAAAAAAAAAAAAGGGAAGAAAGGATGCTAATGCTACGCAAAGACCTCTGCCTGCCTGCTCAACTGCCTGTGGCATTTCTGCTAAGAAATCTGAGCCCGCCACCTGGGATTTCATTCTGTCAGAGTTGCTTGTTGCCTGAAGGAATACAGTCCGCGATCCTGATGTTTGGACGGCTCTGTGAAGTGCCTCGCCTCACTTTGGCTCTCAGGTTTTTTCATTTAAAGGGAGGTCTCTTGGGGCGCCTGGGTGGCTCAGTTGGTTAAGCCTCCGACCTCGGCTCAGGTTGTGATCTCACGGTACGTGGGTCTGAGCCCCACATCAGGGCTCTGTGCTGACAGTGTGGGGCCTGCTTGGGATTCTCTCTCTCTCCCTCTCTTTCTGCGCCCCCCCCCCCCCAAATAAATAAACTTGAAATTAAAAAAAACCCGCGACAATATAAAGGATAACATGCTTATTCCAGGTCTTCTGAATCTTCAGGCGGAGACACATTGGGCCAGATGTGAGCCACCCAGGCGCGCCTGGAATGTGAATTCTGAGTAATGTGGAGACCAGTGCGGTGACAGTGATGTGGGCAGGCTGATCAGCAAGGGCTTTTTTCCCATAGCTCTGCTTCCGGCCTTGAAGCCCATTTCCAAAGTTGGATTGCTGGTTTTCCCACGCGCCTGCACGCTCCTGTCTCCTTGCCGTAACTCCCCTTAATGCAGCCGTGTGACTTGAGGGCCACCTACTACCTGACAGCAGATGGTGCCGAAACTGCCTTATTCCTCGTCCCTTGTATCGAAGCATAGGCAGAGACCAGCAGCCTGGGGCAGGACAAGTACACAGGGGTGAGATGGGAAAGAATGAAAGGTCTGCAAGATTGGCTTCTTCAAGATCTCAGGGGTGACCGGACTGGAAGGTTCTAGGCCCCCAGAAAGAGGCACGGGTTCGCAAGACACCGGGGAGGGGAGACATGGAGCAGAGAGGCAGCAAGAGATACTGAAGACGGCCCTCTTTGCGGTTTGCCCCTGCGGCGGCCACACACACACACACACACACACACACACACGGTCACCCCTGGCTGCCACGAGAGGGCGCTGCCAGAACTCGGAGAAGGATCCGAAAAACGAACGCTGGCAAGAAGTGTCTCCTATCCAGCAGGAGAGCCGTGTGACTGCAGCTTGGGCCCACGAGGGAAAAGATTTTAGAAGGGCAGTGACAGGACTGGGAAAGGGGGATGGAGAAGCTTTCACGGGCGTCCAGAAGGACCAACACATGTGGGAGAGGTGAGGGGTTCCTGGCTTTCTGAGGAGCAGGCACATCTCCGGCCTCATCCGCCTCGAAACTCCAATACAGTTTACCTTCAGCAACCAGCTTGGTGTCCAGCGTCCGCAGGTATCCTGAGTGGCAAGCCAGGGGACATCCCCAATGTAAGAGGCACCGGTGGCTGGACTATACACGAGCCTCTGGGACTTCAGTTATAGCCCACCTGGTGTTGAGAGGTGAATTCACTCGGGTGTCCCAAGTCATCCGGCACAGATAGATGGGGTTCATCTTCACCGGGAGAGGGGTGACACTTTTATTTTCTAAGGTACGTTTTTATTGAAGTAGAACCCATACGTAGAAATGCCGGTGCACAGGTCGTAAGTGTACTGCTCAATGATTTTCACAAAGCATGGCCAACCAAAAAGCATCAAGAAACAGAATGACCGGGCCTCCAGATGTCCCCCATCGGGCTTCCCCCCTCCACCAACACCCCCTTGGAGGGCAAACCTTCTGGCCACAAGGAGGCTTTTCTCAACCCCTAGAGCAGAAAACCCCAGTGTCATTCAGTACCCCTCCCTGCGTACGGCAAAGGCCCTGCCGTGTTCTCAAAGTCAACTTGGTGCTTTAGTCAGTCATGGACATTGAGCCTCAGAGAGGAGGCAGAAATGGGGACCGGCGCCACTGTTATTTCAATGTGTTAATAGGAAGCCCCGAGACTGGAGGATGTGGGACGTCCTGGTGAATGTTACTCAGCCCGAGCCAGCAAGCAGGCAAGCACCGTTCGGTGGTCACTCGGGCAGCGCTCAGGATCCGCGAAAGGTTGAAGGTCCTGGTTTCGCTGAAGAACCAGCCTGCACAATGTGTCATTCTTTGTAACACTGCTTAGCAAGCCCGGTGACGGGACAGACGAAAGGCTGTGGGTTGATGCGCACTGGGACTCCGCGTGGTGGCTGAGGTAGAAGGAGACAAGAGCATGGGCCTTGGGGAGCGTTGGCAAGAGGGTCTTTGAAGGGATGGTGCGCCTTAGGGTCTAGGTTATGTTTTATTAGAGAGGAGAGTCAAGATACGAGGAAGCCAAGAGAGGGGCAGAAAATGAAGATCTCAAGGGAATGGGGCTTTCAAAGAGTCCAAAGGGTAAGTGGGGGGATGATTAAAAGCCAGATAAACTAGAGAGTGTGATGTTGGAGTTCAAGTTCAGAAGTGATGATCAAGTCCAACGGGGCAGCCACGGTGCAGTGACCGGGGAGATGACGGTAAGTGGAACAGAGGCCCACGAACGGTGAGGCTGGGACACTGGACAGGTCATCTGCATAGATGTCGCCACGTTGGTTGATGGCAATGGCAAGGGAGGCCAGAGAGGGCTGTAGAGCGATTTAACTGGACCCTTAAGGATCGGTGGTTTTTACACGGAAGCAGAGAAATGAGAGATTGTGAACAAGAGGGGATCAACCGGGTGCCACCTTCCACTGGACCCTGCATGTGGGCAGTGTAGGACGATGAGCAGGGCTCACTGGATAAGGCTGCAAGGGGAGAGGCAGCCCGGGGAGATAGAGGACACCATAGCCTGTTGGCCGGAATTCAAAACAATATTTTGCTATTTCAGGATCCAAAAAGTTAGTCCCCCAAGATGATGGTCTTGTGGTGGAAATGGCAGGGGTAGCCCCCAGGGGTCAGGGAAGAGTAGTCACCAGAGTCTGGATTGTGCTTTGTTTGAAATCCCAGATAGGCCAAGAGAGGGTTCAGTTTTCTCTCACTTAATAAAATGTTGGACCGTGACTGGTTTGGGACAGGGATAGAGATGCCACAGTGTCATCAGGGACCCAGGCGTCTTCCAGCTATGCGCTCCTCCACAAGGTACGGTCCTGGACCTCACGATCACAAGGTAGCTCACAGAGCTCCTGCCCTCACGACCACATTGCAGGAAGGAAGGAGGCGGAAGAGGAATGGCGAGAGGGGCTTCCAACTGACAGCCCTCTTTAATGACTCTTCCTCGAAGCCCCACCAGTGACTTCAGCAGGCTCTCCCACCTTAAAGAGAGGCTGTATATACATATATATTTATATGCTTATACTTGTAAGGCGAAATTCGAAAATGGATATTGGGTAGGCAACTTTAAGTCTCTGCTACAGCTCCTAGAGAGACATGAAACGCTATTATTTAATTCAACTTAACTCGGCCTTGGGCAATGATTCTCTACCTGTAGAGAACATGATTCCCAGGCTTCCCTATTTCGTTTCGGGTTCAACATCTCTTCCTTTAACCTGGATCACCGGGGCACTGGTCCTTCACGGCAAATTCTCCCTTCTATCTTCCTTTATTCCAAGCCATAACTATGCTCTCCAACTTCCTTGGTCATTGAAGAAACAGGGGTTCTTTTTCAAGTTCTACCACAGTATTAGAAACCACCTGTATCCGTTAGCTCTTGCTGTGTAACAAACAACCCCAAATCTTAGCCTCTTAAAACAACCATCTTATTATGTCTCACAGTTCTGCAGGCTGATGTGACTTAGCTAGAAACCTCTTCATCTGGTCTCACTAGAAACACTTATTTTGGGGGTTTTCATACCTAGCAGTTATCCTAACAGATACAACCACGGTCCTTGGAGACTATATGCCAAAATCCCTTCACACTAAAGGAAAACAACGCTTTCCTCTACCATCTTAAAAGGTTGTATGTGTTGGTTGTATTAAAGAGAACACTGTTGGGAAAAGGTTACTAAATTGGGGGGAAAAAAGGGTCACTACAAGTTTCAGTCTAAAAAAACTTTGGGGCGCCTGGGTGGCTCATTTGGCTAAGCGCCGACTTCGGCTCAGGTCACGATCTCGTGGTTCGTGGGTTCGAGCCCCGCGCCGGGCTCTGTGCTGACAGCTCAGAGCCTGGAGCCTGCTTCGGATTTTGCATCTCCCTCTCTCTCTGCCCTTTCCCTCTCATGGTCTGTCTCTCTCTCTCAAAAATACAATAAACATTAAAATTAAAAATAAAAATAAACTTTAAGAGTGAGGCTATAAACATTAAAGATTAGTAAGGAGGCCATTTTCTCTCTTTCCTTCATCCTACAGCTCAATGCCTTCATTGCTTTAGGGGGTAACAAATATCTGGGGAACCCTCTCTTTGGGAGCTGTCCTGGACCCAGAATCTAAAAACATAATATACGTTCATCCTCAGGGGAATTTACTCAGGATTCATTACCACACAAAGCTGTTCTTGAATTTGGAAGAAAAGAGAAACAGAAAAGAAGGCACTGGTCTTTCTTCTGTATCCTGGTATTTGCGTGATTTCATTTTAGGGATTTCTCTGAGGCCTTACGTTCAAGAACGGAAACTAATGTGCATTGCACTTATGAGGCCTAATAAAGCAGTCGTGTGCTCCCAGAAAAGGAAGTAATTTTATGAATTTTTAAGAATGCAAAGTATTTCCAACGAAAATGAATAAAACCCCCATTTTCCAGGAAAGCAAATAATTATACACGTAATGAAACACAGCATCAAAAATTCATTTTCTTCCTTAGGAAAACTTAAACCATGACACAAGGTAATTATTTGAACGTCATTACAAAGAATTTAAATGTACAAGCTTGGCTGTAAAAGATCAGGCTAAGCCGCTTAGGTAAAAACCTATCTGTGACGTCACAGTTTCCAAGGAGTGCCAGGAAAGTCAAACAAAGAAACAATTCCCCATAGTCTTTGTTGTTGTTGTTTGTTTTTATACTTCTAAAAGCACAGTGGCACTACACTTAAAGCAACGCTTGGCACGTCTTATACAAGAAAGGCGTGTGACAATGACGTTTCTGTTGGTACATTACAACTTTTCAGTTTGTATTTCTAAAGTGGGGGAATCTCTGGTGTAGTATCAGAAAACAGAGAACTGACATAAAAAGCCGAATATAAAGACGCAAAGGACCACGGTCACATTCAACCATTCACAGATAAAAGGCGATCTGGACATAAGCCTGAAACCAGAAAGACGCCATCCACTGCAATTTCTCCGGCTTTTCCCCTGCCACGTTCTGCTTCAAAAATGATCTAATAACGGAGAAGATATAAAAATAATTACTTTCAACTTCCAAGTCAAAGATATACTCAAACTATTTAATAGCTATTAAAGAGGCTTGAACTCGGGAGCCTGGCTGACGTAGTCGGTCGAGCATGAGACGTCTGATCTTGGGTTGTGAGTTCGAGCCCCACCTTGGGCACAGAGATTACTTAACAATAAAAGGACTGAACTCATCAGCCCTATTGCATACGAACAGGCTTTGACATTGCATGCATAGTAATGTATTTTCCAGATGCCAGTATCTACACTGAGCGGGTTATAGTCAGAGAAAACTGGGTCACTGCACCACCTAAAAGAATCTGGACAGCCCTGAAAAGCGGAGAAGGGTATGGTTGAAGAGGAAATTTTGGAATTCCCATTTAAAGAAAATAAAAAGAGGGGCGCCTGGGTGGCTCAGTCGGTTAAGCGTCCGACTTCGGCTCAGGTCATGATCTCACAGTCTGTGAGTTCGAGCCCTGCGTCAGGCTCTGTGCTGACAGCTCAGAGCCTGGAGCCTGTTTCGGATTCTGTGTCTCCCTCTCTCTCTGCCCCTCCCCCCTGTTCACGCTCTGTCTCTCTCTGTCTCAGAAATAAATAAACGTTAAAAAAAAAAAATTTAAAGAAAATAAAAAGCAAAAATAAAAAAATCATGTGGTTTTCTTTTCCAAAACCAGGCTAGAAGAAATTTAACATTCCCTGTGAACACCTAATGTAAAACCGAACAGTTGAAAGAGAATTATTTTGATATATTCAGGTTTTGGGAGTGTGTAGTAGTATGGTTATTTTTCCGAAAACATTGGCTTTAATATTGGAAATTATTGGGAATGTCGTTGTTTTCAAATGTTGAAAAATGTTTGCTAATAGGCTATAATCATTTTCACCTATGATAAAGTAGATCAAATTAAATATCTATCATCTATTAATAATCGAAAGAGAAGCAAACTTCCTTATGTTGTAGAAATACTAAAAAAAATTTGTCTCTAAATTGGACAAAAACTGACAGGAGCAACTCACTGAACAAAATGAAAGACAGACAGTCACTATTTTATATTCATTCGTCCAACAATATTTACAAAGAAATATTATGAAAATAAATGACAGCTGACTGATAGTTTTTCTTTTTTGCCCGTTACCACAACTTTTTAAAACAGATCTCGGCTGTCATAAGTAATCCTGCAATAAACCGAGGCTGCATATATCTTTCCAAATTAGTATTTTTTCGTTTTCTTCGGGTAAATACCCGGGTGTGAAATTACTGGATCATATATGGGAACTCTGTTTTCAATTGTTTCAGGAATCTCCACACCGTTTTCCACACTGGCTGCCACCAGTTTGCCTTCCCACCAACACGGCACAAAGGTTCCTTTCTCTCTGCATCCTCACAAATACTTTTTGATTTTAGCCATTGTGACGGGTGTGGGGCGGTGTCTCATTGTGGTTTTGACTTGCATTTCCCTGATGGGTGATCCTGAACATCTTTTCATGTGTCCGTTGGCCATCTGTAGGTTTTCTTTGGAGAAATGTCTTTTCACGTCTTTTACCCATTTTTTAATTGGATTATTTGGGGATTTTTTTGGTGTGGAGTTTTAGAAGTTCGTTATATATTTTGGGTACTAACACTTTACTGGATGTCGTCTGCAAACATCTTCTCCCATCTAGTAGGTTGTCTTTTACTTTTTTGTTGATTATTATTTCCTTTGCTGTGCAGAAACTTTTTATCTTAATGTAGTCCCAATAGTATATATTTGCTTTTGTTTCCTTTGCCTTAGGAGACGTATCTAGAAAAATGTCGCTATGGCCGATGTCAGAGAAATTACTGCTTGTGCTCTCTTCTAGGACTTTTTGGTTTCAGGTCTCACATTTGGGTTTTTAGATCCCTCTGAGTTTATTTTTGTGTATGGTGTAAGAAAGTGATCCAGTTGAATTCTTTTTTTTTTTTAATAAAGATTTTTTTTAACATTTATTTATTTTTGAGAGACAGAGAGAGACAGAGTATGAGCAGGGAAGGGGCAGAGAGAGAGGGAGACACAGAATTCGAAGCAGGCTCCAGGCTCCGAGCTGTCGGCACAGAGCCCGACATGGGGCTTGAACCCACAAACTGCGAGATCATGACCTGAGCCAAAGTCGGACACTTGACCGACTGAGCCACCCAGGGGCCCCAATTCTTTTTTTTTTTTTTAGTTTATTTATTTACTTTGAGAGAGACAGAAAGAGAGAGAGAGAGAGAGAGAGAGAGAGAGAGAGAGGCAGAGAGAAAGAGGGAGAGAGAGAATCCTAAGCAGGTTCTGCGTGGTCAGGGCAGAGCCCGACACAGGGCTCGATCTCACAAACCATGAGCTGAAACCAAGAGTTAGATGCTTAACCGACTGAGCCACCCAGGTGCCCTGGTCCAGTTTAATTCTTTTGCATACAGCTGTCCAGTTTCCCCCAACACCATTAAGAGACTATCTTTTCTCCATTGTATATTCTTGTCTCCTTTGTCATAGATGAATTGACCACGTAAGTGTGGGCTTATTTCTGGGCTCTCTATTCTGTTCCGTTGATCTATGTGTCTATTTTGTGCCACTATCATCCTGTGTTGATATGTGACAGCAGTAGTATATCTTGAGCCCTGGGATTATAATACCTCCAGCTTTGTTCCTCGTTTTCAAGATCACTTGGTCTATTTGAGGTCTTTTGTACAAAGACCTCAAATTTGTACATACAAATTCTCAGATGATATGTTCTAGTTTTGTGAAAAATGGTATTGGTATCCTGGTGAGGAGTGCATTAAACCTGTGGATTGCTTTGGGCAGGAGGGACATTTTAACAGTATTTGTTCTCCCCGTCCATGAGCGTGGAATATCTTTCCATCTGTTTGTGTCATCTTCCACTTTCTTTTCTCAATGAATTATAGTTTTCAGAGTACAGGCCTTTCACCTCCTTGGCTAAGCTTATTTCTAGGCATTTTGTTATTTTTGGTGTAATTGTAAATAGGTCAGCTCTTTTGAAGTTTTGTTTATTTATTTTGAGAAAGAGCGTGTACACGAGGGAAACAAAAAGAGAGAGAGAGGCAGGGGGAGAGAGAGAATCCCAAGCAGGCTCGGCACCGCCAGCATGGAGCCTGACGCAGGGCTCGAACTCGTGAACCATAAGATCATGACCTGAGACGAAATCAAGAGTCAGACGCTTGGGGCGCCTGGGTGGCTCCGTCGGTGAAGCGTCCGACTTCGTCTCAGGTCACGATCTCCCGGTTCGTGGGTTCAAGCCCCGCGCCGGGCTCTGTGCTGACAGCTCACGGCCCGGAGCCTGCTTCGGATTCTGTGTCTCCCCCTCTCTCTGCCCCTGCCCCGCTCACACTCTGTCTCTCTCTCTCTCTCAAGTAAAATAAAATAAAAAATAAAAATAAAAAATAAGTAAAATAAAAATAAAAAATAAGTAAAATAAAAATAAGAAACAAACACTTAAAAAAACTGACCCTGCAGCTTCCACTCATCGTGATCAGTGCTGGGCACAGAATGAATGAGCAAGACATTCTTTTACATATTAAGTTATACATGTAAAATTAGAGTCTGGTTTGGGAGGACGCTGGTGAGGAGCCGGACACACGAACGTGTGTCATTTCCATGACACGTGCGGTGCACGCACCTGACGGGTGTTATCGCGAGCTGTGCTGCCTAGCCGCCTGGCCTATTTTGCTCCAGAACATAAACTCTCGAAGCATAGGGAAAAAGTCTCGCTCGTCTTTAGGGCCCCACCGCCCCTCTGTTTGTTGAGTCACTGCAAGAGAATGTCAGTATCCCACGTGACACTGGTTTTCCACTTACACTTTTGGGAGCGCTGATCCCTTGCCCCAACTGGATTTTCCCCGTCTTCCACCTTTCGTCCTTGCTCCTGGTCTCCTCCCATGCCAGGGCGTTGTTACTGCTTTTCACAAACACTCGAAGTTTCCCGACTTTGTCTCCGGCCAGCCGGTAATCAAAGAGCACACAGAAGTTGCTCTGGGGCTGCAGGTCCGGGAGCAGGAGTTTCAGGCGGCCGATGTCCTTCTTGCGGCCTGCCAGGGCCGGAACCGCCATATAGTAGCCAACCGCTTCAAGAGAAGAAAAATGCGCAGTTAACGAGGCCGTTGTAAAGGGTCTGGCTACGGGGTATAGAATAGCACAGAAGATGAATGATAACCGGATTCAAAATCTTAAAAAAACACATAGGGGGCGCCTGAGTGGCTCAGTTAGTTAAGCGTCTGACTCCGGCTCAAGTCACGACCTCGCGGTGCGTGGGTTCGAGCCCCGCCTCGGGCTCTGTGCTGACAGCTCGGAGCCGGGAGCCTGCTTCAGATTCTGTGTCTCCCTCTCTCTCTCTCTGCCCCTCCCCTGCTCCTGCTCTGTCTCTCTCGCTCTCTCAAAAAGAAATAAACATTAAAAAAACAAAAAACCATTTTTTATAAAAAACAAAATGAAAAAAAAAAATGAATGATAGTCTCCTGTAGGGAAAGCTGAAGTCTCTCTCATTTCCAACACAGGAAAAACAATTTCATGCTAAAATGGATTTTAGGGATCACAGAGCTGAAATCCTTTGTGGTACGGAAAGGGAAAGCGAAGGCTAGACAAACGGAGGGATCTGTCCACACACACAAAGCGCGGTGGTAAGCAGAGACGGGGTGAGAATCTAATGAAATAGTCTTTTGGCAGCTGATGGAGAACTCGTGTTCCAGAACTTTCCACCTTGGTTGTTTGAACCTTGGACTGCATTTTCCCACAGAGTCAATGAGACGTATGACGGCCAGCTCCTTAGGTAGGGTGGTATTTAATCCACAACATACATGAATTTGTCCTAATGGTTTCATGGAGCTCAACTACCGCCTGTAACGTATCAGTCCGAGTTCCGAATGAGGAATGGAACACACCTCCTTCTATTTCTAAGATCCATGTCCTAAGTATAGCTCATCTTCAGTCCTCTGCTTGTGGCTTTGAAGAACCTGGGCAAAAAACTCTCAGGGAATGGGGGTCTAAAGAAGTTGACGAAAAGAAAGAATTCGTACGGAAGCCAGGAGGAATGCACTGGGGGTAGGGGGTGGGGGCCCGGAATCTTCTGCTAGTACATTCCCAGCGTCACTTGCAGGACCCAGGTTGACCTTGCCTTAGTTTTCACTGGACTCAGGGACTGTCTGGTCTTTTCCCCAGCTGCTCAGGTTGCCTGATTCAGCAAATAAAGATACAGGATGCTCAGGAGAGCTTGAATTTCAGATAAACAACCTGTCTGAGATGTACTAAAAAGTATTCTCCTGCTAATCTGAAACGTAGGCATCCTACACTTTAGCCACTGCCACTCCACCAGTGACACCCTCTCTTCTGTGACCCACCGGGGCAGATTTCCCTACTCTCTCACCTAAAGCCCATTTTGATTTGTCCTTGAGATTTTATCCTTCTAGAAATGCTGATTCATCCCACGTTTCCTCAGGGAAAGACGAGCCCACCTAGAGATCCGAACGGGACGCAGTGGGGAAGAACGTACGATTTGAGTGACACAAAGGCTGGGAAGCCTGAGGCCATTTGTGAATCGCGTTTGTCAACAGGGGACTTTCCATTGCTGGAAAACTCCACATGAAGACCCTGCTGACTGTGTGAGTTGTCAAGATTCTGGAATAACCTACGGGCTCCCTGTATGATGTGGCTCTGGCGGATAGAAACTTGGAGATGTCATGATGGAAGAAAGGAGAAATGCAAGTTAGCTATTGACCAGACAGGCTCTCCCAAGATATATGGTCTTGGGACTGGTTAAACCTGCCTTGAATCTTCGGCGATAGTTCCACTCACACAACTTGCCGCGTGAGATGTACCCCCTCTACCCTAATCTCAAGTTTTGCAAGGAATTTTTGTTGGGGGATATCCAGGTTTCCTGGTTGCGTGTGAAGGCTTGAAAGGCAAGGTCTAAGGGAGGAACTAGTCTAGAGGAAGGATCCAGGAGAAGGATCTTGTAACTGAGGGCTGAACTTGTAGATTCCCAAATAAATAAATGGATTGGTAAGAAAGTCGAGTCCCCAGAGATGTCTCTACCTACACCTCTACCTGTCAGCCTCAGGAGACAGGGCCTCGATTTATGCTCCAAGTGGGTTGTGTCAGCCAAAATGCTCTACCCAAGGGGAAAGCTAGGGCCCGTCAATAGTGTTTAAGCAAGAAGTGGAAAGTGCTCGAATTCCACAGCTCAGAGCTGAAGTCAAGAAAAATCCCAGTGTGAGCGGCCAGAAAGGAATCTGCAAGCGACAGAGGGGAACATTCAGTCCAGAAGTTCAGGTTGCTGACCCGATGCTCATCATGGTGTTGCTACTTTGAGGGGTGGCTTTACTAAAACTTCAGGTTTAGGCAGAGGTCATATTTCCTTTCCAGATTTATTTCCCCACAAAAAGCAAAACAAAAACTACAGAGCACCACGAGCTGCCAAACTGGGGAAAAGAACAGCTTCCTTCTACCCTTCCCCCAATACTCTTAAAATGTACGTGAATTCTTGGGCCCTGGCTGCCTCACTTGGTAGAGCATGTGGCTCTTGAGCTCGGGGTCATGAGTTTGAGCACTACGTCGGGCACAGAGATTACTTAAAAAATAGGGTTTTTTTTTTCTTTATAAGTCAAAAATGTTCACGAGTTCTAACATCTGTCTCTCGGCAGCAGGAGTGACTATGGAAAAGTTTTGCTAGAACATCCTGTATGTGGGTGGGTGGGGGTAAGAGGGATAAGGCGGGACACAGATACTGAACCAACGGAGCCATTCATCAGGGCAGACTTCGGAAGGTCTAGAAGTTTCCAAAGGTGACAAACGCTGACCTAACGAGAGATAGGAATAATAACCCTCCGTCACTGGAGAGCCTTCTTTACCTGTACGGAGGACAGAGCACACAGCAGAGAACACGAAACAGTAAAATCCAAATACCATTATCTCGATCAGCAGGATTCCAGTCAAAGTCATCTTCTATATCCTGTTTCCAGTCACAGACCCCGTGCTCAAAGCTGCAGTCAACTGAGATATTTAAATCTGCTAAGAAAAAGGGTACATTGTATAATCACGAAGAGTATTAGAAGCACGTCTGACATTTGGAGCTTTGGAAGGAAATGCCGTATTTTCAGCTGTTGAGCATCGCGCTAAGCTACTCCACGGTATTGCTGCGTCCGCAACCATCTGGTTTGGCCAAACAGCCTACGGGGTCCTAAAACGGATTTTTGCCCCTCATGCAGGTGCGAGCCCTAGAGAGCAGCCTGCTGAGTCACAAGCTAATTAAGTTCCTAATATGACTTCCCAACAGCCCTTGTAGATAAGACTCCCTTGGGACTCACCAAGACCCAGATCTTTCTGGTTTGAACGGACCAATCCACTAATAAAGACCTGTGCTCTAGGTCCCGCCTCTCTCTCTAAGCACCCTGCCTCAACTTCCCTGTGTGGCCCTCGAGGCGTGCCATGCTCCTACAGGACCTGCGAGTAATAAACTTCTCTATCTCAATTTCTCTTGTGGTCTTTTGTTGAGCTATCTGGCACCCGGGGAGCTCTGCCTGACAAATATTAATTTAACAAAATCATAACAGCTGCATGGAGTACAGATCACGGCCGCTGAAATGGCCTTAAGGACAGTGTCAAACCAGATACTGCTTCAATTTAAACCTGTGGAGTCCTTCTGGCCAAATTCTGTTGTGATCTTAAATAAAGGAGAAGCAAAACCAAAAACTTAAAAAAAAAAAAAAAAAAGTAATGGGCAAGAGCCCTGTGAGCAAAGTGAGACAGAGAATATAGGCAAGAGTTTGTAAAATTTGGGCCAGAAAATCTCTCCTACCCAAACGACCTAGTGCAGACCTTGTCAGATCCTTCGGGACAATCTGCGGAATGCTCAATTTCTCTGTGTGAGGGTATTCTCTTGCTGGAGCATGCTCGGATCAAGCCAGGCAGACCAGAATACCAGGAAGCTATTTCCCCAAGAAAACCCTCAACCACTGATGGACAGGTGTTGGTGGACAGATACCGCAATTTTCTTGCCTTTGGGTAAGACCATAAGTCCCTGGAATTGAACATGGACCTGAAGTCAGATTGGAATCCAGGCTCTCTCTGGTCTTGCAGAGGGTCCAACTGGGATGGAGGTCCAGTGGCCACAGTGGTGCCCTTCCCTGCTTTTATGGCAAGCCAGGAGTACCAGGGAATTAACACCCTCCCGGGAGCGGCCATTAATCATTGTCAGATGGGAGATGGTGTATGAATACCCAGCTCTCTTGTCCTCCAATAGGACAACTCTGAGCTGTGTGTTCTACACTGGCTTTCAGAGTTCCCTAATGGGATTGAGCTTCAAGGGGACTGAGTTCGCCAATGGGATTGAGCTCCAATGGGATTGAGTTCCCCAATGGGATTGAGCTCCAATGGGATTGAGCTCCAATGGGATTGAGTTCCCCAAGGGGATTGAGTTCCCCAATGGGATTGAGCTCCAATGGGATTGAGTTCCCCAATGGGACTGAGTTCCCCAATGGGATTGAGCTCCAATGAGATTGAGTTCCCCAATGGGATTGGGCTCCAATGGGATTGAGTTCCCCAATGGGATTGAGCTCCAATGGGATTGAGTTCCCCAATGGGACTGGGCTCCAGTTGCCCCCAGTGAAAAGTTCTTAATAACGCACTATTGATTGCCTCCTTCTCGCTCCCACTCCCCAGGCATTCTTTCCTGGGACCGCCTCCCACGTAAACCACTTGCACACAAATTCTGTTTCTGGGGAATCCAGCCTAAGACAGCACCTTAGACAAGAGTGGTGCTTTTACTCCAACAAATAGCAAGTTGAAGAGCTGGGGAGCCCACCGAGTCTTCTAATTGAGACTGAGTGCTCCAAGGGACCTTACTCAAGGACCTTTGACAGTTGAGTAAACTTTATGTGTTTCATTAAGGATCATGGAAGAAAAGGTAAAAAAAGAGACCTGGTCATTCTGGGGATCCAAAAGGGGCCAATTTAGTAATGTCACTTAGCAAGTGGAGAGCCGAGCAGAAGCAGTTCTAAGCATGTGGAGAATGTAGCTAATTCCCTGAGCTATGAAACATTTTCTTCCTAACCAGGAAAATGGATAATAAGATGTTTGATGCAGAGAAACTTAAGAAAAAAAAAAAAGAACATTGAGGGGCGCCTGGGTGGCTCAGCTGGTTAAGCGTCCAACTCTCGTTTTGGCTCAGGTCATGATCTCATGGTCTGTGAGATCGAGCCCCGCATCGGGCCCCGTGCTGACAGCATGGAGCCTGCTTGGGATTCTCTCTCCCCTTCTCTCTGCCTCTCTTGCTCAGAATAAATAAATTAAATTAAAAATAAAATAAAATTGAAAACAGAACATTTAGGGGAAATACGGAAGAAAACAAGATGCCTGTAGGAGCTGGGTCACTAGCCTTCGGAGAGGTTTTAGTAGAAGCTTCTCAGATTAAGTTTGGAGGACTGAACCAGAGAGGCTCTACCTTCATGGTGGAGATTCCTATAAACCAAAGGGACCGAACTGGAGAATGTACTCATGGGGTAAACACAAAAGGCGGTCAAATTAGCACAAGCTTAGGACATGCACAGCAGTAAGTAAAAGAGAGTTTGCAAAGGGGAGGGAAGATCGACGCGTGAATATTTATGCCAAATAAAGGGATAAATACAGAAATAGGCTTTCCCCTGGTGTCTGTGTAGAGATGCCACATATAATTTGTCACAGGTAGTCAAAGTGCTAAATGGACTCAGAGGAACCCGGGATCACGCCTACGAGATTCCTGACGATGAGGCTCTGTTAGCCTGATCACAAGAACGGTCCCAATTTTTACCCCTCCCTGTCTCCACCCTCTTTGCAATATGACGTTGTAGCGCCTTCCCCAACTCTCAAGTCCCGGCCGGCCTTGGGACTTGCCTTGGCCAACGGAATACGGTGAAAGTGATGCTGTGGCCGCTCTGAGCCGAGCCCTCACAAGGCCCGTGTGCTTCCACTCTCTCTTGGAACCCTGCCACTGCTTCACGAGAACAAGCCTGGCTGGCCCGCTGGAGGATGAGTCACCACACGGAGCAGAGCTGAGACAGCTCTGTTGTCCCAACTGAGGCCCGGAGCACAGCTAAGATCGGCCAAGTCACCGAGTGGGACCAAAGCTGACTGCGGACCCGTGGGTGAGCCCCCCCCAGACCAGCTCGGATCAGCAGAACCACTCAGCCGGTTGACGGACTCATAAGCAAAAATAAACAGTGGCTGTAGGCGACCGAAGGTCTGGGGTTGTCTATGACGCAGCACTATCGTCCGGAATTCAGTGCATGGTCATTTTCAGGCTGTGGGCCCTCGGGTGTTGAAGTTGAAGCAAAGGGGTCATTTTCATCTATCTTCACATATATACCATGTGTCATTCTCGGTGTCAGGCGGGCGTGGTGGAGGGAAGACAGCCTTCCTATACTGTCGTCATTGGTACTGACCCCGTAAGGACCTACTCTTCCTACTGGCACTGTGTCCAGATGTAACGATTTTTCCCTCGGGGGCTTAGGAATGAAGCAGTGATTCATAAATGAAGGTATCAGTTACCTTTGTGTTCCAGCCTGGATGTGACAGCTTTTCTCTGGACCAGAACCAGACCCAATTCACCCGCTGCGTTCACCTTCGGGGCTAATTAAGAACACTTGGTCAGTTAAGAAAAGCCCTGAACCCTCGCATGCTAAGGAGGTGTGAGCGAACGACCGAGCAGAGGTTTATCCTGTTATTCTGAGTACAGACTATGTTAGAGCAGACTTTCCTGAACATTCCCAAAGCATTCACACTGGTTCCAGTTTCTGTGTCTAAAACATCGTTTTCCGAAGATGACCTAAGCATCTACACTAGTAACGTGCCTCTTCTCACCCGGGTTTGGAAATACACTCTTGAGATTTTCGCTCTCTCTCCGAGGAGACAATGCCATCGTTATGCTAGTTCTTGGATAAGTGGGCCTGCGTCTGCTTTCCATTTGGTTAAATCCAACAGCCATGGAGCCAAGGGCAGACAAGGCCAAAAAAAAAAAAAAAAAAAAAAAATAGGGGCAGTAACAAATGCCTGGTGAAAATGAAACACCAAGTTTCCGCCTGGGGATGTGGGGGAGAGGGGGTTAATATGGAAACTGTCCTGGAGGGGCTGAGACTTAGTTGTGGGCTCTGCACAGCAATGGGTGAAAAGGGCAGTTATCCAGTTCAGGGAGAAAATTTAAGCTCCTCTCTAGAATGTTCCCCTCTACAATTGTCATTCTGGCTTTTTAACCTGTAACCTCACAGCTGCGAAATTCCCCTTGCATCGAGCGGGCAGGTCGAAAGTGCCTTCGAGAAGTAAAAAGGCAGAGCTTGGCAGATCCAACTGGATCCAAGGTCTCTCTGGTCTGGGGGTGTGCAGCATGGACAGCCAGGGCAAGCGTGCTTACTTGGATGGGAGCGGAAAGAAGGTCTGCATCAAACAGGAAGCCCCCCAGGGAAGGGGAAAGGACTTAACCTCCTTGTTTCCCACAGCAGCAAATACGATTTGGGATCTGCAGGGGATGTTCATTTCCAGAACTTACAGAGAACCCTGCTTCTTTGGAATCAGTACCGAACCTTAGTGTTACGGCAGGCATGAAGCCATGTTTCCTTCTTTCCCTGCCAGGAGAAATCACCATTCGCTTTTGATAAAATGTGTAAAATAACCAAAGTGTTACTCACAAAACACATCTCCTCGAAGGCTTTGCTCCCGCTCCACGTGGTTCTTCAGGGTTTTCTCCTTTCTCTTCTTTTCCTCGAGCCCCTCTTTCTTTCTCTCTTCATTTCGGTTTTTTCCTCCATCAGAGTTCCTACCTCTGGAAACACTCTCTTCAGAGTTGAGGGACTGCAGGTTAACCTCAGGGGCAGGAGTTCCAGAAGGTTCTGTGATGACATTTTTGATTTTTATCTTCTTTTTCATGCTGTTTTTGTGAGCCAGCAACTTCTTGATTCTGTCTTTGATGGTACCAGGGGCCGTGAGGACTTCCTTCACAGAATTTTCAGGGATCACTACAATAACAACAGGTGGGAAGTTTCACATTGGCTGACAATTAGGTCACTCATGAAAAATGGAGTGAAGTACGGTAAATGAATGCTTCCAGAATCAACCCACAGGAGGCCCTACTGCTTGATATTTTAATATATATTTTTTTAAGTAGGCGCCATACCCCACGTGGGGCTTGAAATCATGACCCTGAGATCAAGGGTCACGTGCTCTACTGACCGAGCCAGCCCTGAAACAAGGATTTGGGGGCAGGGGGTTTATTTGAGAGGTGATCCCTGGAGGCAGAAGTGAGGGGAAGGAGGAAAACAATGTGGAACACACCTCAGAACTGTCCCATCCTGCGACAATTTAGGGGTATTTATCCAGACTCCTGGCCCCCACTGGTTGAGGGCTGTCCTTACAAAGGGGCTGAGTGGCACTCTAGAGAAGACGCGCGGCCACAGGCAGAGAGCCCACCGCCCTGGGGCTGAAGATCTGCGTGGAACTGTCCACGCTGCCGTGTTGAAATCAGGGAGCAACAAGGGACTGGGGCCTAGCTGGTCACAAGCTGGACAGGAGGAAATGGAGTTTGGAGAGGTTGAAAAAAATCTATCGAAGGTCACAGCCAGTATGGGGCAGAGCTCGGAGTGAGATGCAGGCTTTCCTAGGTCCTGAACCTCAGCTGTTGACCATTACACCAAATGGCCCACAACAGGTGAGGCTGGAAGACAAGCGTTCAGATTTGGTGGCACGGAGGAGCCCTTGACCACGATGCAACACAAAAAGCTGATCTACTCCACTTCTTCTCTGGGGGCCTCTCCAGGGTATGGCATCCCTCCTCCTGATCCACCCGTGCACGTCCTACACGGGCCGTCGATCTCTCTCTCTCTGTCTTTGAGAAAGTTCCAGAAGGAGATCATGAGCACATGTGCACGGGATCGAGACCCGAGCACTGTGTGGTTGGAGACCTGTGTAATCCCACCTCCAGCCCCGTGCAGGAATCCCTCGGAGAGCCGGGCCTGGAAGCCTGAGTGGCGGAACACGCGCTGGGCAGGGCTCCCGGCTCCACTCCCAGACACCTGGCCATCATCTGGGAGACAGAACATGGCCTCCACCCGGCGCTCCCAGTCCGCTTTAGGAAGTCACTTTTATTTCACATTCCTTAAATACCTACGGGCACCACGTATACTTTTCCATACTCTTTGTTCCAGACGAAATGCTGCCCAGTTCTTCTGGCGGTTCTGCAGAGAATTTGATTTCTAGACTCATCCTCCTTGACCATATTCTTTGGCACACACTCTCGTCCAGCGGCACTCAACCACGGCCCACCGGGGTACTGTGAACTTTTATGGCTGTGGGGCTCAGTGTCTATCACGGTGCGGACACTTTGCTTTTGGCCACCACGGAGTGGCCACTCCGCTGTGTCACCAGGAGCACCGGCCATATAAGGACACGGGACAGGTCAAGGCAGAACTTGAAGCCGTACGTGTTGGAAGACGTGAGAACCATGCTAAGGGGTATACAGGACAGTGGAGTCAGGGCAGTGAACAGATTGAGGCACATGATGGGCCAGTGCTAAAATGGACCAGACCAGGGGTGCCCGGGTGGCTTGACGGTCGGGTGTCCGACTTCAGCTTGGGTCACGATCTCACAGCACGTAGGTTCAAGCCCCGTGTCAAGTTCTGTGCCGACAGCTCGGAGCCTGGAGCCTGCTTCGGATTCTGTGTCTCCCTCCCTCTCTGCCCCTCCCCACTGGCACTCTGTCTCTCTCTCAAAAATAAATAAACATGAAAAAGAATTTTTTTTTTTTTAAATAGAGAAATAAAAGGGACAAGACCCGAGGGATAAACCTAAGGGACCTCAAGCATTATGAGACACTTTCGCCAGGACGGTGACTGCAATGTAATCACCACCGGCCTGTCTTGGTAGACGTTCCGGGTTCTTATGGTCATTTCTAGTTTGCCAGACACACAGCAAGACAATGTATATCTTGCCCCTGCTCCCAAGTTGAATGAACGAAGAGCTGGTGTGCGATTGTCCATGCTTCTTTCCCTGTCTTGACAAACCCTAAGGGCTCCAATCGGTATTGTGGTATCACAGGACGCTGGGGACTCTATCAGCGTGGCTCCCTGAGGGACCACATGGAGAGGAAACGTCGGAGAGAATACACCGCCGAGAGCAGTGAGTGTCACATTTCACGGTTCTACGTGTGGTCTGTCAATTGGAGATGTTACCACCTACGCAGTAAGGAATTCACCAGCAAGAACAATGGGACTCGTTGCTAAACGTGTGAATCTAGGTTTGAGGATGACCGATAACGTGCCGTCAGCTTTGTCCGACTTGTTTTTGGTGGTGTATTCTGGAAGAAGTTCTGATTCCTGTGGTCAACAAGCTTGTGGTTCTAAGCCCCTGACGTGTGAGGATTGCTTCCTACCGTGCCATAACCTGCCCTTTCTCGGCAGATAACATGGGCCCAGCGCCATTTGTCCTTAAATCTTCTTTTCGGTCGTTCAGAGTGCGTTGTGACCAGACAGAAATCCAGGACCTTTGCTGCTCTGTAAGCTTTAGTGGCTACGACTTCAGTGAGTAGTGAAGATGTGGTCCAGTTAGCAGAGAAGTCAAGGCTGAGTTAGAGTTTCCAAATATTGCATGCACACGTTATCATACGTGCAGAGACAGAGAGAGAGAGAGAGAGAGAGAGAGAGAGAGACAGAGACGAAGGGAGACAAAAGAGAAGGAGAGAATGCTTTACTGAGAATAGCTAAGACGCCACGAGCAAATCCTACTTACCGGAACACTGAAGGCCATTGCCTCTGTATCCCTGCTTGCATTTACACTTGAAGGATCCTTGGGTATTGAGGCAGTTGGCATAGAGGCTGCACGGATGGGTATTCCCAGCACATTCGTTTATATCTAAAAAATGTGAACGTTCCCGTGAACAACTCTGCGGCTGCCGGGCTTTGCTAAAAGCCCGACTATCCCTTACACTTGACCAACTCCAGGGCCGACCCCTCAACACCTGCCAACAAACCACGTGGGGCCTGAGAACCGGGACGCCGTCAAATCTCCCAATGCCTGGGTTTTGCCCGACGCTGGTACACAGGGAACTGGGGGGCCCCCCGCAGCCCCCCGCACCCCCAGCAACCTCGACTGCTTATCACAGCTACTGAAAGCTGGAAGATGTTTACGTCTTTTTCTGCATGTTTTCATCTGTCTAATTCCAAACTAAATAACGGCATCAAAAAATAAATTCTACGTGTGGAAGGGCTCGGAACTCCTAACCAACAAAGGAGAAGGGGGGTTATGAACCACTGACATCATCTACACTCCTAGGCATTTTGTTCCAAGGCTGCCAGGAGCAGGGCTGGGCTGGTCGGAGCTCGTCTGCTGGACCGAGACCAGGAAAGTTGGCCGAATCCCACCCAAGTGAGAAGTTCATTAGCTCTCTTCTGCATCTGACTTGCTATCCGCCCTTTGGGAGACCTATGCACACAAAATAGCCCATTGTTTTTAAGTCAGTCACCAAAGGAGCCCAGATGCCAATCTTAATCCCTTAAAATCACAAGATGGGTTTCTTCTGGAAGCTCTCCATGGGAATTCCCACCCTGTCCAGTGGAACCGGCTAGGGATCCAGGAACGGGCTACTTCTCAGGGACACAGCATCACTGGGTTACACAGCTGGATGGGTCTGCGGCGGGACATGGGGTCCAAGCCCCCGAGCAACATGGCTGTGACGAGCCGGTGAAGAATGGCCTTTGTGTTTGAAAAGATCTGAGTAAAGAGCTGGGGAGTCTTCCTAAGACGGTTCAAAATGCTGGAACCAACGGTGGCCACGGTGCAGTCACACAGGACACAACCTGGGAAGCTCTGCATGTGGGGTTGAAAGAAATCCCACTTTCCCCCAACTGTGAGCTTTCCTGTCGCGCACACGTCGGCTCCACGTGTTACACGAATAGGCATCTACAGGGAGCCCGGATCTCCCTTCACCGAAGGGCGGGCCCCGTCCCCCATTACATCAAGGGCAGTGCGGATGCACCCAAGGTCCCCAAACACCGTACTTTACTTGCTCGTTCGGACTCGGAATCCCTTCACTAAGGGCCCAAATATCTTCTTTCACACAGATCAGGCCAATAGCCAACTGAGACCAGAATCTTATCAGAGAGTGGCTTCGGTGACCTGGAAAGGGAACATCTTAGGCCATTTGGAGCCTGAACCATGAAAGGGGCCTTCATCTTCTTTGCACCTTTGTCTAATGCCACCCCCAGAGGGAACTGTTATGAACAGATCACGGAGATCAAGCTCAAACAGGCCTTTTTAGGCTTCCTTTTGTGCTATATTGTTTCCATTTTTAGGTATGTAGCTGGAAAGTCAAAAATTAGAAAGAAAACCAGCCAAATTTTTAAAAAACGCACAAAAACCATCTTAAGATATTTGCCCCCAGAACAAACGATACCCGCTGAGGTCCCTTACTTTTGACCTTGACTGACCTGGCTTCTTCTAATTCATCTCATCAGACTTTTCCTAAAAGCCAGAAACAAAAGAATGTGACTTCTTCTGTATTGTTAAACTGGTCAGTACAACAGACTGTTCAACTAATAGACGGAATCGACCTCAAAATATCCGTAGACGACGGCTATAGGTTTGGGCGGGGAGAACAAAAAGGGAAACGGTGCGACCCGCTCTTACCTACACAGTCATAGCGGCCACGGACATATTTCAGTTCAAAACCAACGTGACATTTGCAGTAGTAGCTTCCAAATGTGTTCACGCATCTTCGATTGTAAGGGCAGACAGCTTTCCCAGAGGCACATTCGTCGATATCTAGGACGCAGAACCAGAAGGTGTCGGCGATAGCCAGAACGGCACTTTCCCTCCAAATCACACCCGCACGCACGCACGTGAGCCCACACGCACAGCAGTCTCTCTGATTATTCTGCCAGCATCATACCCTCGGGAGGTGTTCTCAGCACACTCACGGCTCTTCCTCTTACGTGTTTCCATCACGTGGTGCATCCCGTCTTAGACTTATATTCGCATCTGTCCTGGTAGGCCCAGGCTCTTCTGGGGCTGGGAGATGCCTGGCCCTGGGGACATATACACTACAGGCTCGGTGGCTGAATTACTACCTTTCCAGGTATATAGACCGTGTAGCGAGGTCATGACCTGAGCCGAAGTGGGACGCTTAACCGACGGAGCCACCCAAGTGCCCAAGATGTGGTTTCCTGAAACTGCACCTAAACAGAAATTGTGTGATGACGCAACTTCAGCAGACAACAGGGCTCCCTCCTTTCCTTGTGAGTCAGGTCACCGAGGGGCCGGCGGCAACGCTGAGCAAAATAGCCAGACTCCGGCTTTGTGTTCACTATCAGATCGAGCAGATGGTGTATGTTGTTCATTTGGACCTGCGGTGCGTTCTTAAAATACTAAAGAAGTGTCGGACTGATCAAAACTCATTTCTCAGTGACCACTTTTGTGCAGATCAGCTTTCCCTTCAATAAAAAAGGCACCCGACAAGTCAGAGGTGGTGAAAGTTGCCTTCAGTTTGGTCAAGAATTAGCCTTGTCATATACATCTTAGTTCACCAAAGAACGTTAAACCCGGTGAATGTAACTAAATCGGATTACTCTCAAAGAACAGAGCCAAGATTGTAATTTTACGGGGATTTTTAAAAAAAGATGTAACTGCTTTAGGTAGCCTGTTTGGCGGAACTTTCTAAATGCAGCTTATCGAGTTAGGTACATTTAGAATAAACGTCCAACACCTTGACTGAAAAGTATTTCTACTGCAGTCAACAAGTAAGAATATGCTTATTTAAATAAAACAAAGGGGCGCCTGGGTGGCTCAGTCAGTTAAGTTTCCGACTTCGGCTCAGGTCACGATCTCACGGTTGGTGGGTTTGGGCCCCGCGTGGGGCTCTGTGCTGATGGCTCAGAGCCTGGAGCCTGCTTCGGATTCTGTGTCTCCCTCTCTCTCTGCCCCTTCCCTGCTCACGGTCTCTCTGTGTCTCTCAAAAATAAATAAATGTAAAAAAAAATTTAAATAAAAAAAACATTAAGAACTCTTTCAATATTCTGATTTGGTTTGAGATCCCTTATTAATGCTATGTGCTCACTTGCTCTAAATACCGTGTATCTTTAGTGCAATGTAAGTACAGATCCAGGAGGATATACAGTTTGGTTATTGAACAGAATACAAATCCACAAGGGAGCTAAGGCAGAAAGTGTTGCATCAGTCACTGAGGGTGCCCTGTGGGTGCCCCACCCATCGCCCCTCAGCACTCAGCTACCTGCCTAAGGCCGTACCTGGGACGTTCTGCAATGACCCTTATCCGGGCTGGGCTGGGCTGGGCATGTCCTCCAGTCAGTGTTCTGGAGCCACTCCCCCATCAATAAACTTGACGCATAAATCCGCCCCCCCCAACTTGCTCTGGAAGGAAGGAAAATGCGGAGGCAGCTCTCCCAGCCTCCTGGAAGGGCACAGATGTTTAACCGGCTCATTGAGCTCACCCTGTGCTAGGGTCTTCCCTTCCCTTCTCCCCTCCTCAACCAGCATTCCCTGAGATCACCTCCCAGATCAGCTACTTGCTTGGGGTCAGCTTTTGGGGACCCAAGACTAAGACACAAAATAAGACCAGAGAGAGTAAGAGCCCAAAGTTCTAATCCAGTGACTTGACTAAATTCAAAGTTATAAATGATGGCTGTCTCTCGCCCTCTAATATTATGGATTTAATTTGTTCACCCCTCCAAGCGGAAATGATTTTGGGATACTTAGTTCACATAATTTAGAGCAACCTTTAAAGACCACGAGAAACTGGTTACTTGCTAACTTAAACAGTGTACAAGGGATAGACTACTCTCAACAGTTTTAGATCTAAAAAAAAAAAAATAAGTAAATACATTAAAAACAATTTTTTTTTACATTTTATTATTTATTTTTGATAGAGACAGAGCATGAACAGGGGAGGGGCAGAGAGAGAGGGAGACACAGAATCTGAAGCAGGCTTCAGGCTCCGTGCTGTCAGCACAGAGCCCGACGCGGGGCTCGAACTCACGGACCGCGAGATCATGACCTGAGCCGAAGTCGGCACGCTCAACCGACTGAGCCACCCAGGCGCCCCAGTAAACACTTTTTTGTAGGAAAATATTAGTTAGAACCCAAAAGGGAGTCCAGTGGCCCTTGGGATTTTATCCACTGAATGGCAGTAAGTAGCAGGTTTCTGTGGGATGGTGATTGAAGTGAAACATACAGGGTAAATATACTAAAGTAAGATGACCTGTATCCTTTTTTCCACTATGACATTAGACAACCCCCAAATAATAGAGAAGTGTGCTTTCCAGCGTCCTAACGGGTGTCTAGAGTATATGTGGCTGATGGTCTCAGAAATGGGCATAAATCTGTACTTTCAGGAACTTTCGGTCCAGTCAACAAGCAGACTTGTGATGAGTGAGAGAGAAGGAGGTCAGTAAAGGGGAAAGGAGGAGGAGTGGAGGCCGGCCCTCCTGCTGGGCTACCTGTACAAACTCTTCCATTAGGTGCCAGGCGGAGCCCCGAGGACGGACACAGACAGCGAGGCCCTTCCTCTGTGTCTTCGCAGCTGTACTGGCAGCTTGTCATGGCACATGTCCTCGAGTCTGAAAACGTAGGCAAGGATTAGCCGAGGTGATAAAAAGCACTTACTGAGGAACCATCTCTGCATTCTAGGACATTCGGCGGGACACCTGCAATGTATTATAGGATAAGCATCACTGTCTGAGACCCAAATGGAATCTGGGCAAGGGTGGCCTCTTGGTGGCCCCCACGGTCTGTTCTGCGGGCCGGTGTATTGAATTTGATCGTCTTTAGGTCGGCACGTCCCCGGCAGTTACCAGAGACTGCATCTTCCTCTCCTCTCGCACATTCTAAAGTCATTTTTAAAAAAATGTTTATTTATTTTTGACAGAGAGAGAGAGAGAGCCGGAGACACGGAATCCGAAGCAGGCTCCAGACTCCGAGCTGTCAGCACAGAGCCCGACGCGGGGCTTGAACCCACGAACCGCGAGATCATGACCTGAGCTGAAGTCGGATGCTCAACTGACTGAGCCCCCCCAGGCGCCCCTCCTCTTGCACATTCAAATCACTCTTTATGTCACCCGGCTGGCGTCGCTACGCTGAAATGCAACTTCTAATGGAGATGATTAGTCTGAGTAATTAGGGCAAACAAAAATCTATCCCTTGTACACTGTTTAAGTTAGCAAGTAACCAGTCGTTCACATGGCTGTATTAAAACATGCAGCAAATAGGACCGATTGGCTGCCCGAAAGTCATCCTGGACGCCTTTTCCCCTCGCCACTACCGTCGTAGAGGCTGGAAAGCCAGTTACGTGTCTTCACCCCGGCTTCCTCTGCAGCAACAAAGGGTGGCCATAGGACCCAGCCGTGGCCAAAGAGATATACAGAGAAGTCTCCTGGAGGGAGTGGGGCTTCCCCAAACATGCTGCTGCATGACAAAAAGGGACAAGGACGAAAGAGTCATTCACTCATTGACATCACTCGCCTTTGTCTAGCACGCCTCAAATGCGTGTGTGATACCTGGAGCTGGGGCAGCCATCCTGTGACTATGAGGTCACAAGCATGGGCATAAAATCCATACCCTGAGGATGGCAGAGATGGGAGTCCTTGCCGAGCTGTTCTAGAACTGTGGGTCTCCCGTTTTTTCAGTACCTGAGATAATTTAGGTGGATTTTCCGGTTACTTGTTGCTACACGTAACTTGTCTCCCATAAATGCATTTCCCTAGCACAGGCCTACTATGTAGGGATCACGCGTGTCTATTATAGGCAAGTATGGTGAATATACTCCCTTTATCCACCATGGGCATCCGTAACATGCCCATCACTCAGAGGGACAAGAGAGACTGCCAGGAACCAGGTGAAATAAAATTAGGAAAGAGGTCCAGGGCTCCCTGGACACTCTGGGCTATAAACAGGGAGGCACAGGCAACAGCTTCCATATACAGAAATAGACAAAGAGGGTAAAGGATACATACACAGGTCAAGGTAATGTAACAGACACCCACCAATGGTAACATTTCTAGTTTATACTCTTTTCTTCTTGAGTCGCCTCTTCAGATTAGTCTTCAACATTTACCTAATTCTATCTTTCCGTTTGGGAAAAGATACCTTTCTTGGCACTGGTTAGGCTTTTCGTGGAATGTTTCAGAAATCTCCATTAGTATATATCTATTTAAAAGTGTTAAGTGATCACTATAAAAGCCTAGATGGTAATTCCCATGATGGGGTAGGGAGGGAGGTTCTGACAAAGTTCTGTTTGGTAGGTGTTACAGGGTTATTCTCGCCTTATGAGAATTCATGAAGCTACATATAATATAAAATATAATATCATATGGATATATATATATATATATATATATATATACTTGGATGGATACATATATATGGAGATATATATATATGGAGATATATGTATATATATGGAGATATGTATATACACATACATACACACACATACATACTTGTCTTTGGTGGGTTTAATTTGTAATACTAAGGATTTAAAAAAAAAAAAGACTTTGAATGTCTGCTTTATCTCTTAAGCTTGCTTGCCAACAGAGGATCTAGGTGACTGGTGGTATTGGGCGCTTTGCCAAGGACCGAAAGCACAAGGACCCGTCAGGAGAGCAGCAAGCCACGCGCTAGCCAGGACTGTGACACTGTGGCAAAGCCCCGGATGGGCTAGGGAGTCCTAAGACTCTATAACCACAGGGAGCTGGCAGAACACCTAAGCTCCAGGTTTGCTGGGGACAGCAGGACAGAGCAAAGAGAGATGGGAGGGGGGAGGAGGGGAAGCAAGGAGGAGGGGGAGAGGGGAGGAGGGCAGGCAGGCAGGGAGGATGGGTTTGCCTGTCGGTTGTAACATTAAACCGAAAAACCTTCCCTCTCAATAAATGAATAGATATACTCTCACCCTCCCACGGGACATGGGTTTCTCTTTATCAAAGAAGGGCTTTTCTTTTCAGGAATGTGAATCGGAACGTATTCCCAACAAGAGTCACTAATCTTTGGGCATGGGGCAAGGGGCGTGAGAAAGGCAGTTGGTGGGAAGAAGATGGGAAGTGGGTGGAAAGAAGATGTCCCAAGATGGAATTTCAATGTATCACCTTCCCAAGGCAATATGCTCATTTTCAGGAAGAAACCCCATACAACCCTGCATATAGAGATATGTAAGTTCTTTTTCTTCCCAGTTAGCTGTTTTCTTTAAAAAGCCAGTGTCCAGAATAGGCAAATCCAGAGAGACAGAAAGCAGGTTAGGGACTGTGGGGGAGCTGGGGGAGGAGGAGTGGGCAGTGATTGCTGATAGGCACAGGGTTTCCTTTTGGGGTGATGCGGATGTGGTGACGGTTAAAATGGTGAATTTCACGTTTACTTGTTTTACCACCTTCCCCCCCCCCCACCCCCCAACTGCTCAGATGGCAAGAATCTAGTCTCAAAGGATGACGGAGAGCAGCCTGGCTGTTGAAACTTACTTGCACACGTGGCATCCGGCATGAGCACGTGGCTGCTCAGGCAAAAGCACCTGTAGCTCCCGTGTGTGTTCACACATCTGTGTTGGCACGGCCGGGGTTTTAGTCCACACTCATTCACGTCTGCATGGGGCAGGGGGAAAAGGGAGAAAGGTTAACCGGATTGGGCAACATCAAGATGTAGGATTGGGTTGGCCTCCCTGGCCCCCACCGGCGGGGGTGGGTACAAGGGGCAGTGAGTCGCCTCTTCTCCAGTCATCATGAAAACTCCATCCTGAAGGACGAATGAGCGTGCGGAGCGAACAGGATGATCGCGCACCATCGGAGGGGAGGCAGACGCGCACAACCACTTTGGACGCCTGTTGGGCAGAATCTACCGAAGCTAGATACAGATTTACCCGAGGACCTAGCAGTGCCTCCCCTGGGGAGATCCCCAACGGCAACATGGATATGTGCCCACCAGGAAAACACGTGCTAAAATGATGACAGCACAGAGGTGATATATACGGGGCTTGAACTCATCAACGGTGAGAGCATGACCTGAGCCAAAGTGGGGCGCTTAACCAACTGAGCCACGCAGGCGCCCCGACAATAATGCTATTCTTAATCGCCCCAACCATCGACATCCAAACATGTCCCAACAGAAGGAACACTATATGGCAATGAGACTGGACAGAGTACAGCTACAAACACAATGGATGAAGCTCACAGACGTGAGAGCGAGTGGAAGAAGCTATGAGACAAACGAGTACATTAAAAATCAGGCAAGGGGCGCCTGGCTGTTTCTGTCATTAGAGCCAGCGACTCTTGACCTTGGGGTGTGCATTCGATCCCTACATTGGGTGTAGAGATTATTTAAAAATAAAATCTTTAGGGGCACCTGGGTGGCTCAGTCGGTAAAGCATCCGACTTCAACTCTGGTCATGATCTCGCGGTTCGTGAGTTCGAGCCCCGCGTCGGGCTCTGTGCTGACGGCTCAGGGCCGGGAGCCTGCTTTGGATTCTGTCTCCCTCTCTGCCCCTCCCCCACTCATTCTCTCTCGCTCTCTCAAAAAGAAATAAAACATTAAAAAATTTTTTTAAAAACTAAAACATCAATAAATAAAATAAAAACGATACAGGAGGGAAATAAAACGATCAAGAGGAGAGGAGCTTATCTTTGGAAATGTGGTCACGTGGGTCCCTCATAGCTTAACTCCTTGAAGGAAGACACAGAAAGGAGAAAAGAACCAAGTTGTACGTAACACCAAAATTCAGCAGGGCAACAGGCAAAGCGTATCCTTGAAAATAAAGAAGTGGGAATTGGAGAAAGCTGATGAGACATAGTGGGAAACCCAGAAACGCCCCATCACTTGGCCTTAACTCAGAGGTAACTCACACGTCGCTTCGAAGAAGCATTTGGGGGAAAGACGGCATAGCGGAGGGCTGAGGCCTGTCACCATTAATGGATACATCCGGGCTTTGATCAGGCCACCCTGGGGGGCAGAAAGGCTGTGGGAGGGGAGACAGACAGTTCCAGACCTGAGCCGACTAGACCACTCCCTCGACACTGATATTTTACTGGGAATCGAAAACCAGCATGAAAGATCTCTTCTCTATTCCAAATCTCTGGCGGAGCCATTTCGATACAGAATCCAAGACACGAGGGAGAAACAGGTTTTCTGGCGCGAGCCCTTCCAGTGAGGGACACTGCTGCATGACGACTTAGAAGAGCACGATCTGTGACGCAGGTCTCTCCAGCAGGTGGACATGGGGGGTAAGCACTGTAGGGCACTGGCCTCTGTGCTGGTGGTGGGATGGAAGAGGCTCAGAGGTCCCCGCAGAGGCCGCAGGCCCGGCAGTCCCCTCGGCCTACGTAGCTAATTTCTGGGCTTAGCAGCAAGGCCTGGGGATGGCGGAGTGGAGTGTGCCTGCCCTTCTCTGGGATCCCACCTGTCCATCTGGAACCCCGGCGGCCTTAAGGACAGCTCAACGTGATCTGCGGCTCTTTGCTCAACTGCTCATAGGGCTGGGGACACTTTCTTCAGGCCAGGGTCTCTCAGCCGCAGCACTGTCGACACTTGGGTCAGAGCATTCTTCGTGTGGGGTCTGCCCTGTGCACTGGAACATGATCGGTAGCATTGCTGGTCTCTACCCACCAGATGCCAGTAGCACCCCCCCCCCCCAAATGCCTTCAGACACTGCCAGATGTCCTCGAGGGGGAGCTTCCCAGATTTAGCAAGTAAAAATATGGGATGCTCAGTTAAAGTTGAATTTTATTTTTTTTATTATTTTATTTTATTTTATTTTGAGAGAGAGAGAGAGAAGCAGGGCTCACCCAAAGTGGGGCTCGAGCTCACCAGATGAGGGACTTGAACTCACAAATCATGAGATCATGACCTGAGCCAAAGTCAGATGCTCAATGGCTGAGCCACCCAGGCGCCCTAAGTTTGAATTTTAGATAACTGACTAATACTTTTTAATTTTATTTTTATTTTTTGAAATATTGTTAATGTTTATTTATTTTTGGGAGAGAGAGAGAAAGACAGAGCGTGAAGGGGGAGGGGCAGAGAGAGAGGGAGACACAGGATCCGAAGCAGGCTCCGGGCTCTGAGCCATCAGCACAGAGCCCGATGCAGGGCTCAAATTCATGAATGTTGAGATCATGACTTGAGCCAAAGTCGGACATTTAACTGACTGAGCCACCCAGGCACCCTGACTAATACTTTTTTAGTATACCTATGTCTTGTGCAGTATTTAAAACGTTCATACACTATAATATTATCTGTTGTTTATCTGAAATTTAAATCTAACTTGAGATCTCTATTTTATCTGGCAACTCTTTCTGGGGAACAAGATTGCCCAAATTGAGAACCACTGTTCTCATTATTATAAATACTCTTTAATATCCTCAAATAGCTTATGACAAGTCACAAAGTATCTTTTTGAATACGCTAATTATAATTAAAGATATGCATGTCGGGGCACCTCGGTGGCTCAGTTAGTTAAGCGTCTGACTCTTGATTTTGGGTCAGGTCTTGAGCTCGCGGTTTGTGAGTTCGAGCCCCACGTTGGGTTCTGTGTTGACAGCGCAGGGCCTGCTTGGGATTCTGTCTCTTCCCCTCCCGCGCGCTCTCTGCGTCTCTCAAAATACATAAAGTTAAAAAAATGTGCATGTCATTCACCCCGACAATTCTATTTTCAGACATTTTTCCTATAAAAATACTCAAGGGTACAAGGATATGCAGAGACTGACATCCGATTTAGTATCGCTTGTAATGGTGAGGAATCGGAGACAAGGTAAATGAGAGCAGGTAAATAAAATCTTTTTTACACAAATGATAAAAGCATTCGCATCGGGGCCTAGGATACAGCCTTAAAAAGCACGAGCTAGCTCTGTATGCACTAACACGCAAACCGGCCCACGAGAAACATCCCTGTCTGCACCATCACAGAAACAGATCACAGGCGCTCGGTTCAGCAGCGCTGTGGCATCGAGGACAAACTGTTAATGCTGGTTAGAGGAGGGATGGGGGATGGGCACTCCCACTTAAAAAATGTGTTTTTAATTTTAATTTTTGAGAGAGCGAGAGGGGAGTGTGCACGGGGGAGGGGCAGTGAGAGAGGGAGACAGAGGCAGTGAGAGAGGGCTCACGATGTGGGGCTAGAACTCACAAGCTGCAAGAGAACGACCTGAGTCGAAGTCCAATGCCCAAGGGACTGAGCCACCGAGGCGCCCCACTCCCACTTTTTCATTTATATCCTTTTGCATCGTTGGGTTGTTTTGCTTTTTTTTTTTCCAATAAAAATATGCATTTGGTAGCATAAAAACACAATGAAAATTGTTTTATGTATTTATTTCATTTATTTTTCTAACCATTGTTTTAAACGTTTATTTGAGAGAGAGAGAGAGAGAGAGAGAGAGAGCGAGCATGAGCAGGGGAGGGGTAGAGAGAGAGACACACACAGAACCTGAAGCAGGCTCCAGGCTCTGAGCTGTCAGCACAGAGCCCGACGCAGGGCTCGAACTTACAGATCACGAGATCATCACCTGAGCCGAAGTCGGACGCTCAACCGACTGAGCCACCCAGGTGCCCCACAATGAAAACTGTTTCAGAAAAGAAAAATTGTTTAGAAAAAAAAATATTCTAGAGGCCAAAAAAGGCCAAAAAAAAAAAAAAAAAAAAGGCCTTTTGTCTGGCATCTTAACAAAAAGATCAGAAAGACTTTTACATTTTTCTAGAAGAGATGAATTGAAAAATCTAGTCCTGAAACCCTTTTCATTCTAAGACTCGGGTTAAGTCTACAAAATCCCGGGCGCTGTCCTGTATCACAGAGCCCCCCGCAATGACTGCATTGCTTCTGAAAGCCCCGGGGAAAGGTTGGTACTGGGACCCTGGCTTGTGGTACCCACCTTGACTGCACGTCTTTCCGGTGTATCCCGGGAAGCATCTACATTTGTTCGGTCCCACGCACTCCCCGAACTTGCATCCGGGTTCACACAAAGCTGTGGAAAGGAAAGGCGTTTTGAGCAGGAGGAGATTGCACAGAGAAATGCACATGTGTGACACTCAGCAGCCTTCTGTACGGCACGGAAATCCGGGGGGCCGTAGAGAGGATGATGTGCTGCTCCCTCTCGGGTCTGTTTTCCCCTTCGGGATGCTGGGGAGCCCTCTGCCTGCGAACGAGAGCACTTGCCCCGTCCCGCATCCCCACGAACGCAAGCTTTTCCAAGTTTATCCTCACTTTGCTTAGCCCCGCCAGGCCTCCAAGTGGCATTCCAAGATCAACAAAGCCTCCCAGACCACGGCCAGATAGGTTTGCATCTAAACACAAAAACATTTAATAAAAGAAGTATAACGTGGGAGCTGGAAGAGAGTCCAGAGTAATTCTAGGTCAAGGTCCTCCTCCTTTCTGTCACTCACCTCGCTTTTCTCTTGCATATTGTTTCTCCTGTTTGTCTTTGGAATTAGCAAACCCTAATTTCTTTATAATGTTTATTTATATTTTGAGAGAGAGAGAGACAGTGCGTGTGCACGTGCGTGCAAGTGGGAGAGGGGCAGAGAGAGACACAGACAGAATGCGAAGCAGGCTCCGGGCTCTGAGCCATCAGCACAGAGCCCGACGCGGGGCTCGAAGTCACGAGCCGCGAGACCATGACCTGAGCCACAGTCGGACGCTCGGCCGACTGAGCCACCCAGCACACTCTATTTTGAAAGCTGTACATTATCAGTCAAAAGGATCAGCCTAAGGATGGTGATGGTGATGATGGCGTGAGGCAGGATATGCTTTTTCTGTTTCATTATTTTGTTTTGTTTTGTTTTGATGTTTGCACCCAGTCGCCTGACACAAATGAGGCCCTCGCTAAATATCTGTTTGATGAAAGAAGCGGCAGGAGACAGAGTGAGGCTAGAGCGTCTGTCTGGGTTGGGGGCAAGCAAAAAGAGTCAACGATGGTGGGAAGTTTGAGTCCGGCTCACAGGAAGGAGACAGGGAGACGAAGTAGATCAGAAAAAAAGGAAAATGAAAAAACCCAAAGAGAGGAAGAGGCCAAAGGAATAATGAACGAGAAAGGAGGTAGGTAAGGAGTAGAGAGCCCTTAGCAGCTTCTGGATCTAGTAGGAGCCCAGGAAGCAGCCAGGCCCTGAACGGCTGACTCAGCCATTGCCCAGGAAGGCCACCTACCTCCCCTCTCGTTGATTTCCCGGCTCCGGTAGGTCTACCTCTAAGCACGCCTGTTCCCAAAGACCCCAGCCTCCTCCCCCTCCACCACAGACCCTATTCTTTGTTAATGTCCACATTTATCTCCCAGTTACCCGGACTCAAAATGCCAGTCATCGCTATTATCTCTTGTCCCCAAACCAATCCGTTGCAACATCCTATCCCTCCTTTTCCACCAAGTCATTCCCCGAACAGGTCTTTATCTACCTAAAGGGAACCAGGCTGCCCACAGATGTCTGGGACATTACCCTGCCCCCGTCTGTCTCCCGCTTCTCCCCGCCACAGCCCTGTGACCAAGTGCTTGACTGGCATGGGGTCTCACAGCTTAGCCCCTGCTTTGGGGGCAGGACAAACTCGGTGGTGGGGTTAAAACTCGAGCTGCCCGGGGAATCAAGCCGAAGGCAGACTTCTCTTGAAACCACATCTTTGCCTGGCTTCTTCCCCTGCTTCCCGGCTCCCTTACAGATCTCTCCGGAGAGCACCTCTCAACAGATTGTTTGTCCAGGAAGCCCCCTTACAGGCTCTGCTCCTAGGAAATCTGATGTCAGATACGACATTAAGCCGATATTCCAGAAGCACAGCTCTGATCATGCCAGGCCTTGTGCAGAAGTCACCAAATATTATGAACTGCCTCTAGAATACAGTATAGGTACCATCACCATGGCCTGGCTTCATCTTTGTTCATTCCCTTGGCCTACTCTGTTCCCTAGACATAGGCAACCCTGTGGTCAAACTAGATTGCCTACTCTTCTCTAAATCTACCCTTTTCTGGGGCGCCTGGGTGGCTGAGTCAGTTAAGTGACTCTCTGATTTCGGCCCAGGTCATGATCTTGCGGTTCATGAGTTTGAATCCCGTGTCGGGCTCTGTGCTGACAGTGCAAAGCCTGCTCAGGATTCTTTCTCTCCGCCCCTCCCTTGCTAGTGCACACGTGCTCGCAATCTCTCTTGTTCTCAAAATAAATAAATAAATGTTTAAAAATTAATAAATGTGGGGCGCCTGGGTGGCTCAGTCGGTTGAGGGTCCGACTTCGGCTCAGGTCACGGTCTCACAGCTTGTGAGTTCGAGCCCCGCGTTGGGCTCTGTGCTGACAGCTCAGAGAACGGAGCCTGCTTTGGATTCTGTGTCCCCCTCTCGCTCTGCCCCTGCCCCGTTCATGCTCTCTCTCTCAAGAATAAAAACATTAAAATATTTTTTAAAATAATAAATCTACCCTTTCGGCCTCTTCTCACCCACGGGCACCCCTTTTTCACCCTCCAATGGTTAATATCCTCCTGATCCTTCAAAGACTACTTTGCATGACCTCTGCTTCCAGAAGCCTTCTGGGGTTTCTCTGGCCATGTGTGAACTTGAGAATTCCACAGACCTCTGGCGGGCCTCTCCCATGAAGCTGATCAGGTACCATCTTATTAAATAATTAGACATATATTTGCTTTCTATCCTTGACTTGCATCTGCTATCTGATCCCAGTGCCTTCAGAACACAGACTTAAACATTCATCGTTGTTCCTCCCGCTGCGCTTAGCGGTGTCGTGAACGTGTCAGACACGCAAACAGTTCTGAGTCGTAAGTAAAATAAAAGGTGCAGAACTCTGACCAGGGCAACCTTTTACGGCTCTGAACAAATCACAAGTGAGAAGGTCAGGAAAAAATGCTTCCCGGCAAATTGCTTTCACTTCTGGAGACAAAAGAGAATTCTGCGTTCCAGCGTCTATTTTGTCATGGATGTGTTCTTGGAGAGGCAGCCTTAAGTTCAGATGTTAGGAAAAGAAATCTGTTACTTTTTTGAGCCTTGAATACCTCTGATGGCTCCCTCGAAAGTTATTTTCAATGTGGGCCAGAGAGGAAAGCCAGGCCCAGTGCCAAATAGAACAGGAGAGAAATGGTGACTAATATCCCCGCTGCTCTGAGGTCAAAGCTCCAGCAAGATGTTTTCCATTTACAGTCACTTCGGATCTTGTTCATCCTCCCTAGATTCCTCCAGATTCTCGGTGGGAATGCGTTCACGGACAGCTCTCAGCTCCGTATCTCATCGCGCTAAGTGCCGTACATTTGAAGGGTAACGATGTCGAGCTGAGCCATCCCGCCAAGAGCTAGAAAGTGCCAGCGTGGACTCAGGGCCTCTGGAGGAAGGAACAGACAGATGGAAGTGACCTCCCAGGTCTGGGGTGTGATTCGGCTTGTTCGGGACGTGCGTTCTCGCCTCATTACCATTCAGCCCACACTCTGGCTTGGGAATCAGAGGTCTGGCAGTCGGGGGCTAATCACGCTGTTATTTGGTGCTTCAAGGAGATGCCTTTACCGTCAAGAAGGACCATGCAAATTGGACGTGATACAACACGGATTTCAGATACAGAAATCATCGCAATGCAATACCTGAACCTTGGGCTCGGGCAGCGGGGGTAGGGGGTGGGGCGATGGTCCCCCCGGCTTGCCAAACACGCACAGTGAGCATTTCGCTCGGACCCTGTGCACGTGCTCTTCTAACATCTTGCTTTAAAGCCTCTCCTGCCTGTGGTAGTACATTGTCCACAAAAACATCGAGAACGTGACCGGCTGGCTGCGCCACGGCCAAACTGCTCTGATTTAGGTACAGAACAGACCCTACCGCCCTCATTTATTCACCAGAGACGTGTCAGTTTTATGGCAGTAGGTGCTGGGGTTTGTGCAACTGTGAGAGATTCCAAAGCATGCCCTCCACGTGGTTTTTGCCCCTTTCCACCTGACTGGCTTCAAATAAAAATGTGCTGTGTCTCGAAAAAGAATACAGCAACGTTTCATTCCTGCATCACCTGGTGCTTTCGGGGACAGGAGAGTTACTGGTCCTTTCCGAATCAAGGGTGATTTATGAGGTATTTTCTACGCGTGCCAGGGAACAAGCATATCCTTCAACGCTTACTCTCCTCGTCCTCTGAAGCAGGGCTTAATCTCTCCACATGGAGGAGGGAGAGCCTCAGCCGCTCGCTCAGCCGGCTTACCCACCTTGCCCAAGGTCACAGACAGCATTCTGAGTTCTCAGGACAATGTCCTTGATCGGGACACTATAAATCCCGTCAGTGTGAGGCCCCACCCTCTTTTTTTTTTTAATTGACAAAGCCCCAGGAGAATGTTCTAACTTTACCGAGGTGGGCAAGAATGACCTCAACTATTTTTCTGGTATCTTTATACTCTTATCATCTTGGCACAAGGAGGCTGATGGTGAGAGATGTTGCATAATAATGAGCGGGTAGGAGCATTATCAGTGCCTTCCAGGGTTTTATAGATCTCAGTTATTATCAAGTTCTGTCTTCACCTGTGGTCTATCTGGCTATTTCTTAACCAGCTAGAGAGGAAGAGTTTAGGGCAGAGACAGAAAGAAGGTAGTACTGTTAAAAAAAGCTAACAGTTTTGCACCTTACTGTTTATATTCCAGTTGTGTGTTTATCCTATTGAAGAGATTAAGGGCTTTGGGTTCAGGTATAGCCACCTGCTAGGGACATGGGGACCATGAGACCAGATTCCTGCCCTGAAGGAATGTACTCCCGGTCAGACAGTCAGCTAGGAGGAATGTGGATCGGATTCTTCTTCACTGTGACTGTGGGTTCGCATAGACAGTCATACAAAACAAAGAGGGGCGTCTGGGTGGCTCAGTCGGTTGAGCGTCCGACTTTGGCTCAGGTCATGATCTCGCGGTTCGTGGGTCCGAGCCCCGCGTCGGGCTCTGTGCTGACAGCTCGGGGCCGGGAGCCCGCTTTGGATTCTGTGTCCCGCTCTCCGCCCCTCCCCCTGCGCATGCTCTCTCTCAAAAATAAACAAACATAAAAAAAAATTTTATAAAAAAAAGAAAGTGACATAAAAGTATGCAAATCCTCATCCTCCCTAGCCCTCCTGAAAATGATCAGAGGCCTCTCTTGGGAGTTCCTCACACATGGTCTGAGAAACCGTATCCAAAGCAAATTACGGTTCCTTAGATTGAAATCCAGACAAAAGAATCAGAAAAGTACTTAAAGTGTTTACCTATACGCACCCATCTCTTGAAATATCTAGAAACAGGCATAATGGACTTTAAAAATGTGAGTAACCAAACCATGAAGTAAATGGCTTACTTTCTGGTGTGTAATGGGAGCCTACTGGTTGGATGATTCATAATTAACAAGTCGATTTCATTAGCAATCAATTGGAACAATTATAACCAGAAGGAAGTATACCGGCCAGAGACTGACAGAAGTAACTCACAAGACCCCTCTCCTAAAGCAAATCCTGTCTAGAATGAAGGTAGCAGCCACATTTTGAACGGGAAAACATCTCACAGGAACCCGGACCTTGGGTATAGATATTTTCGTCCCTCTGCTGGGGAACCCACTGACAAGTTGGTGACAATTTACAGTGTCACAGGTAAAAACCTAAGGACACTGGCCTCATACTCGAGCACAAGGTGGTCTGAGTTTTTATAAAATTACCTTCACAGCCTCCCCTGCTGTTCCTTCTCCAGCCATAGCAGCAGGCCAGCTTAGTTCCGTAGCGACAGAGCCCGGGCTGCGGTGTGGACGTCGACAGCCCACGATCCTTTGCACTGTGGGTCAAGAGCCACCCGTTAGTACTGAGAAAACAGAAAGGGCAACAGAGACCCTTTCCTGCTAGTCAATGAGCAGGAGAGATGACAAGCACCTGGTGAGTTTCAATAAACCCGCCCTAAGGGCTAAATTAGATTCTGAAAACGTCAATTTCCGGTTGCCAGCCTCTGCCACCATCCCTTACCAGCCTTCCCCGATCACAAGCGCCGTCCATTTCTTTCTTCTCCAGGGTTAAAAGGAGTGAGTGACATAATCTATAAAACGAGGGCACGTGAGAGGGGCCCAAAGTCGGTCTCTGGACACTCCGCGGTGCCAATTTTCCGCTCCAATTCCGCATAGACACGGTGGCGATCCAGGTCTGTGTCTGTTTCGCTGCCGAGGGCGGTAATGTGACTCCCCGGCCCCGCCGCTTTGTCCCAGACAAGAGTGCTGCATTCACCCCGCTGGCCACCTGGGAACCACTAGACAAACTGGAATCTCCACACGCCACAGGCAGTTAAGAACTGGAAGGGCTCCAGAGACCCTTTGGCAAAGCCCTCTCATGTCACAGATGAGGACACTCCAGCCCGGCGGGGGGGGGGGGGGGGACAGTCATGTGCCCAGCAGAGCCGGGTGTCGGGGAATCCAGCCCGGAGCGGGTTCTCGGTCCAGACCGCCTCCCAGAAACACCATTCGCTACACTCCTTAACTGTGGAGCAGGGAGTGGCAAATGTTTCTCATAAAGGGTCAGATGGTAAATATCCTAGGCTTTGTCATAAATACAGTCACACGGTCTCTGAACAGGCACAAAAGCAGCCAGACGGACAACAGTAGGCAACAGCACACAGGTGCGCATAACTGGGTTCAAGAAACTTTCTTTATGGACACCCAAACTTGAATTTAATACACTTTTTGCGCGCCATGGAACGGTACTCTTCCTTTGGTTTAGCTTTAACCACTTAAAAAGATGCAAACCACTGCTGGCCCGCGGGCTGGAACTTGCCGACCCCTGATCCGGAGACCGGAAAGAGCGAG
This sequence comes from Panthera pardus, assembly GCF_024362965.1. Lineage (NCBI taxonomy): Eukaryota > Metazoa > Chordata > Mammalia > Carnivora > Felidae > Panthera > Panthera pardus. Next base: position 114,774,741 of record NW_026526843.1, on the reverse strand, counting down.
CCCGGCCATCAAGCGCCCCTCAGCATTCTGGGCCACGAGTGAAGCTCGCCCACATTTACTTGCCTGCTGACCTAGTGTCGGACAGGGTTGCTACCAGCTTCTGGAAGAAAAGACCGGAGCTGTGTATTCTGTGGAGGGCTGGGATGGTTTCCTCCCACGTGTCAAATACAATGTAAAACGTTTCCCGGGCTCTTTAACAGACAAGGAACGCAGGCGTTACCACCTGCTTTCTGCTGCACGACTGAATTCTATGCAATAACACCTTACTCAAGGTCGGGAAGTTGCACAGCCTTGCGGTTTTCCCTTGCGGTCTGCCTCTCCCACCAGCCTGGTTCTTCCGTCAAGAGCCACAAAGATACGGTCTGGGACGTTTCGTTAACCGAGAACACCGAACGCCAGGATGCTTTCAGTGTTTAATTTTTCTTCAAGGGGACTTTCTTTCATCTTCTGCCGAAGTTAATTTGCGGGATTTAGAAGTCATTCGCTCGACCATTTAGAACTGGGTTTTTCAACCTCCACGTGGCGGACGCTTTGGGCCAGATACATCTTTGCCGCTGGAGGCTGTCCTGTGCAACATCCCACCTCTGCAGGTGTGGCAGGCGAAAGTGTCTCCACACATTGCCACACGTCCCCTGGGGACAAGACTGTCCCGCTAAGTCCCCCTGCAAGTGAAACCTTTACTCAGAACTTGCGATATTGCAAGCACTGTCTTAGACACGTAGAGTGATGAAAATAGACCCACTATTTTCTCTCTTAAATTCCCAATCTATTGTAAACAGATACATTGCAGTCGAGGACAGCATGGTAAGTGTCCTTTGCGATGCTTTCAGAGCTCTGACCGAGAAATGACACAGTCACCTGTCATAATCTCATATGGATATTACTAACAATTCTTCAAGGGCTCCCACAAACTTTTTTTTTTTAATGAAAGAAAAAACTTTTAAAGTTCACTTACTTATTTTGGGGGAGGGGGAGGGACAGAGAGAGAGAGAGAGAGAGAGAGAATCCCAAGCAGGCTCCACGCTGTCAGGCGCAGAGCCCGACGTGGGGCTCGATCTCACAAACCATGAGATCATGACCTGTGCCGAAATCAAGAGTCGGACGCTTAACGGCTGAAGTATCCAGTTGCCCAAAATAATCTCGACCCAGTCTGCACATTACTAACAATTCCCAAACGAGAAAGCAGACCACGGAACATAAAGTGTTATGTGTGTCAGTCCACACATCATGATGCGCTTCGGAATCTTGGTTTAGTATTTTAAAAATTGTTAAAGTTGACATAATAAAACACAGTACGTTTTCGTATTCGCTGTTGGGAAACCATCACCATTACTGAATTCCAGAACAGTTTCATCCCTCCAAAAAAAAAAAACAACGACGAAAAAACCCCAAAGCCACACCCATTAGTAGTTCCAATCGCCCCCCTTCTATCCTCTGACAACCACAAATCTACTCCTTGCTTCGGGATTTGCCTGGTTCGGACGTTTCACATAAATGTAATCACGTGCTATGTGATCTTTTGAGTTTGGCTTCTTCCACTTAATATGCAAAAGGCTCATCTGTGCTGTGGCAGGTAACAGGACCTCATTCCTTTCTATGGCTGACTAATCTTCCATTGTATGGATACACCACATATGTTCATCCATTCAGCAGCTGATGGACATTTGGGTTGTTACTACATTTGGGCTATCACGAATAATGCTGCTGTGAACATTGACGCACGACTTTTTGCACGGACATGTTTTCACTTCTAGGAGTGGAACTGCTAGGTCACATGGTAACCATGTTGAACTTTCTGAGGAACTGCCAGAATGTTTTCCAAGATGGCCGCATCATTTTACATTCCTTCCAGCCACAGACAAGCCTGCTGATTTCTCCATTCTTTTTTTTTTTTTTTTTTAATTTTTCTTTTAACGTTTATTCATCTTTGAGAGACAGAGAGAGACAGACCGTGAGCCGGGGAGGGGCAGAGAGAGAGGGAGACGCAAAATCCGAAGCAGGCTCCAGGCTCCGAGCCGTCAGCACAGAGCCCGACGCGGGGGTCGAACCCATGAACTGTGAGATCTGAGCTGAAGTCGGACGCTGAACCGACTGAGGCACCCAGGTGCCCCCCTGATTTCTCTGTTCTCACCAGAACTTGTTATTGTCCTTTTTTTTTTTTCATTACAGCCATTCTAGTGGGTGAGAAGTGGTATCTTACTGTAGTTTTGGTTTGCATCTCCCTGCTGGCTAATGGTGTTGGGCATCTTTCATGTGTTTATTGGCTATTTGTGTACCTTCCTTCGGGTCCTTTGCCCATTTTTAAATTGGATTATTTGTCTCGATGTCCTTAAGATGTGAACACAAAGATTGAAACTAGTCGGTAAAAACAGCTATCCCCAAACCTTGGTGAATAAGGTAACGTAACTTTGTCTCACCCTGCAGAAAACTCTTCCCCCTAGAACTTCAGAGTTAGTTAGTTTCTTTTTCTTATTTTTCAAGTTTATTTTTGAGAGAGAGCAAGCGAGTGCACGCATGAGCAGGGGAGGGACAGAGAGAGAGAGAGAGGGAGACACAGAATCCAAAACAGGCCCCAGGCTCTGAACTGTCAGCACAGAGAGTGACTTGGGGCTCGAACTCAGGGGTGGCGAGGTCATGATCTAGGTCGAAGCCACGCAGGCGCCCCCTCAAGAGTCAGTTTCTTCACTACACATGCCTCTCATAAACATTGACAAAGCACGCACATCTGCCTTCTCCTTTAACAACCTGGAGCTGATGTTTGGGGAGCAGAGCAGACAGAGGAAGTAACTCTGCCTGGGAAAGAAGAGGAAGGTGTCACAGGGGATGTTGACACTGGGGTTGGATTTGAAAAGAAAACATGACAGAGGTGCCTGGGTGGCTCGGCTGGTTAGGTGTCTGATTCTTGATTTTGGCTCAGGTCATGATCTCACGGTTTGTGAGCCCAAGCCCCGTGTCAGGCTCTGTGCTGACAGTGCGGAGCCTGCTTGGGATTCTCTCTCCCTCCCTCCCTCTCTCTCTCTCTCTGCCCCTTCCCAGCTCATGCTCGCTCCAAAAAACACAAACATTTAAAAAATAATAAAAATCAAAGAGAAAACATGACAAACAGGAAGACAGGGATGCATTTAATTAGATTTCAATCTATCAACTAAAACCTTGGTGATGACCGTGGCCAACTTCTTGCCTATAGGTTTGCAAGGGAGGGCCTTACCTATTTCCTGACGCCCCAAGCTCAGCTTATTCAATAGGACGTGAATACGTATTGAGCGCTGAGCTGGGGACTGGGGATACAGAGATGAACATGGTCCCTGACTATGAGCTTTCAGACAAGAGGGTGAGGGTAACAGAGGCGCTAAACATACTCCATCAGCTCTAGAAGCTTCAAGCAAAGAGACACACTCTGGTTGAAGAGTTCCAAGATGTTCCCTCTGAGGGCGCAACCTTTCAGTGAAATGGAAGGTGAACAGAAGTCAACCGCATGGAGTGAGGGAAAGAATATTACGGGCAGAAGTCACAGCACGAGTGCAGGGTAAGAGCTAAGAGACACCGTGCTGGTGCTCGAGGAACCAAAAGAAGATGAGAGGATCGGAGGGAACGGAGGAGAGTGGGTTACAACGCAGAGTGCCATGTTAGCCAAGCTAGGGCTATGGGGCCTCATAACTGAATGGTCATAGGGCAGCACGGAAGGGTTTGAAGTAGGGAGGTTATCTGATAACATTTTCCTTTAGAAAACTATTATCGTGGCAGCAGTCTGGAAAGTGGACAAGATGGAGGCAACATGGAAATAGGGATGCCAGTTGGCTTGGAAGATGCTGGTCTTTTGGACTGGAGCAGTAGCAGGGGCAGTGGGGAAAAGTGAATGGTTCAAGGTGGCACCAAAAGACTTGGCAATGGATGAATCTTCATTCATTCATTCATTCATTCATTGAAACATTCAGTATTTACTGAGAACCTACCATGTACCAGGCATTGGGTTAGTCTCCAGAAGCTCAGCAGCGATCATGAGGAACGTCAGCTCTCAGCCTCACGGAGGTCGTATTCTGGTCAGTCAGACGTGGAGCGTGAGAGGGTTGCCAAATTGGGAAGATGGCAGGGTGTTGTTTCTGGAATGGGGAGCATGGATGGAGGACCACATCCAGGAGCAGGGTAAATGAGGAGCTGTCTTTGGGACATGATAACTGTAAGGGCTCATTAGACAGGATGTTGAGTAGGAAGCTGGAGATTGAGGCCAGAAGTCCAGGAAGCAGGACTGCATTCCGGAGTCTTCTGGAGGTACTTGATTACTGAGTCCATGGGAATGCATGTAGTGTAAGAAGAAAAGAAGGCTCGGGGCACAGCCCCAGGGAAACTAGCACGTGAAGGTGGGCCAAGGAGGGAGGGGAAAGGTCCAGAAAGAGACCCAAACAATGCTCAGAAAGGTAAAAGGAACACCAGGTTAGTACAGTGTCAGGAAAGCCAAATGCAGAGAGTGTTTCTAGAAAAAGCAGCATCAGCTGATGCTGAGTGGTTATAAAATATGATGGTTAGGACTATGGTCTCCTTCCTGAGTTGGAATCTTGGCTCTACTATATACGGACCTGTGACTTTCAGCACGTTACTTCACCTCTCTCTGTCTCAACTGATCTCATTTGTAAAATGAGGATGAAAAGGGTATTTACTGTAAGGGTTTTCGTGACAACGAGATGACTGAATACATATACGTAAAGGGCTTAGAACAGTGACTAACACGGTAAATGCCCTCTACCTGATCGCTCTCAGTAGCGTAGGATTATTATTAGATGTGTTGAAGAGGGTATAAGGTTTAAAACTGCCACTGACTCATAATCAACGAAAAGAATCTCAGTTTGAACTAGGTTTCTGCTTCAGTCCGAGTCCCCTGAGAAGCAGAACCCATAAGGGGACTAAACGTGCAAGGATGTTATTACAGGAAACACCTGTGAGAGAAAATGGACGGGAGCCGGGGAAGGCTGGGACATCTATTGGAGCCCCATGAACGTCTGACTCTGAGCGGAGGGAACGGGGAAAAAAGTTGAGCGGAAGCATCCGAGGCTGCCGCGTAGTCTAAGGAAGGTTTGGCAAAACCGAGGGGACTCCTGGAGCCCAAGCTGACCTTCAGAGGAGAGTGGTATTTCCCACAAAAGGTCCTGCCTTAGTATCCCTGCCATGCTCAGCCTGGAAGGCGGCCTGGAGGGAGCAGCCCGTGGGAGGCGTGGCCTTGCTCAAATGAGCAAGGATTTTGCTTTTTCTTTTTTTTTTTAAAAAAGATGGATTTTTCTTTTTTTTTTTTAAATGTTTATTTATTTTTGAGAGAGAGAGAGAGAGAGAGCACGAGCAGGGGAGGGGCAGAGAGAGACAGAGACACAGAATCAGAAGCAGGCTCCAGGCCCTGAGCTGTCAGCACAGAGCCCGACGCGGGGCCTGAACTCACGGTCTGCGAGATTCATGACCCGAGCCAAAGGCGGACACATAACCCACTGAGCCACACAGGCGCCCCAAATGTGGTGATGGATTTCTAAGAGCAGAGTAGTCGGGGCCCTGGGTCAATTACACCCCCCGCAGTTGGAAGTCTGCAAGGCACATTCTTGTGGTTGCCACAGTTTCCACGCGAATTGACTTGTTAACGTACCTACGAATCAGTTTTCATCGTAAGGGGAGGTTATTATAGAATTTTACCTTAAAGAAAGTAACCTTAGGCATCAGCCCCGTTCTACCCTATCATTTTACACCTGAAGAAACCAGGGCCAAGAAAAAGACCGGGGGACTTTACATTGTATCAAAAGTCAGAGGGGAACACACTTCACCAAAGTATGGAAGGGGAACAGAGTTTTCACCTCAAAATATGCTTCTTTGGCATAAGGGCTATTTGGGGCTGATTATTTTTAAGAAATAGCAGACATAGGAGAAGCTCTGAAAACCTGAGAAGAAGAGAAATCTCCATCTGTAAGGGTGTCCCCCTCTCTGTACCAGGAAGGGGATAATGGCTTTATTATTTTTTTTAAGTTATTTATTTTGAGAGAGAGAGAGAGAGAGAGAGCGTGAGAGCGCACACACAAGCAGGGGAAGGGCAGAGAGAAAGGGAGAGAGAATCCCAGACAGGCTCCGCACTAACAGTGCAGAGCCCAATGTGGGGCTCGCTTGAACCCACGGACCACAAGATCATGACCTGAGTGGAAGTCGGACGCTTAACTGACTGAGCCACCCAGGTACCCCAATGATGACTTTAAATCTCAAGAAACTGTTATCAATGGAGAAGGCCAGGACTTAAATCTGTGTAACAGCCTCACCCTTGTTTACAGTGCTTTGCCTGGTAACCTCTCATAACCTGTTCCCCCCCCCCCCCACCCTCAACATCACCTTTGGTCTTTAGCTGGAGATGTTCCTTAAATAACTCCATTTGGGGGAGTTATTTGGTTTTCCTGGGTCTCCCCCATGTGCGCAGCAGGTAGATACGTTATTGCACTTCTGCTTGGTTTTCTATTAATCTTTTATTACAGGGAGAACTCAGTCAAGAACCTCGAACGGTAGAGGGAAAATAATTCCACCCTCCCGCGCTATTCATTCGTCCATCTTTCCATTTGTTCACCCCAAATTTATTCAGTAACTACACATGTTAGGCACTGTAGTGGGCGCTGAGACTCTAGACATATATAAGGAACAGCTCCTGCCCACAAAGAACTTATAATCTAGGCATGAAGAGAGGCAAGTGAACAGATAATTACACTCCAACATGACAAATCTTATCCAAGGAGTAAGTTCTCAGGAGCTCAGAGAAGATACAAGAATCGTTAGGTTCAGGTGGGCAGGGGAGGGGTTTTCTGGATGAAATGGGGGCCTGCTGCGAATTCTGGTGACTGACGGGACCTACCCGGGTAACACGAAAGGAGGCTGTTTGGTGGGGAAGATGTTCCAGGCAAAGAAAATAGCCTGTGCCAAGGAGGGAGCCACTAAGAACACGAGGATTGGTGGCCTATCAACTAGAGCTCAGACAGGGGTGTCTGTTCAGAGCAGGGGAGTGGGAAGGGAAGTGGGGAGGGTATGGGGAGCAGAAGGGAGCAGAGAGATAAGCAGGGGCCAGAAAGAAAAGGCCCGTGACCGTGCAAAACATTTTGTCCATCCTGAAGGCTCTGGAGAGTTACAGAAGGATTTCAAGCGGTTTGGAAATATCCAGGATTTTGCAAGACAGAGCAGCCTCCGTGGGGTGACTTCAAACTAAAAAGCTTCTGCACAGCAAAGGAAACCGTCAACAAAATGAAAAGGCAACCTACTGAATGGGAGAAAATATTTGCAAATCATATATCCGGTAAGGGGTTAATACCCGAAATATATAAAGAGCCCATACAACTCAATAACAACAAGACCAACCTGATTTAAAAAAAAAAAAAAAAGGCAGATCTGAATAAACATTTTTGCAAAGACAGCCAGATGGCCAACAGGTATATGAAAAGATGCTCAACGTCACTCGTCATCAAGGAAACGCAAATCGAAACCACAAGGACAGATCACCTCATACCAGTTAGAATGGCTGTTATCGAAAAGGCAAGAAATAAGTGTTGGCGAGGATGGGGAGAAAAGGGAGCCCCTGTGCACCGCTGATGGGAATGTGAATTGGAAAACAGTATGGAAGTTCCTCAAAAAATTAAAAAGAAAACTACCATATGACCTAGCAGTTCCACTTCTGAGTATTTATCCAAAGAAAATGAAACCACCAGCTTGAAAAGATACACACACGCCCCATGTTCACTGCAGCATTATTTACAATAGCCAAGATCTGGAAACAACCTAAGTGTCCACTGACGGATAAATGGATAAAGAAAATGTGGTATATGGGGCACCTGGGTGGCTCCGTCGGTTGAGCGTCCGACTTGAGTTTAGGTCATGATCCCACGGTTCGTGGGTTCAAGCCCCGCATCAGGCTCGCTACTGTCAGTGCAGAGCCCGCTTCGGATTCTCTGTCCCCCTTTCTCTCTGCCCCTTCCCTACTTGTGCTTTCTCTCTCAAAAATAAATCTTAAAAAAGAAAGAAAGAAAGAAAGAAAGAAAGAAAGAAAGAAAGAAAGAAAGAAGAAAGAAGTTAAGAAAGAAATGTGGTATGTATATATACACAATGGAGTATTATTCAGTCATAAAAAAAAGTGTGAAATTTTGCCATATGCGAAAACATGGATGAACCGTGAGGACGTTATGCTAAGTGAAATAAGTCAGACAGAAAAAGACAAAAGCATATGAGCTCACTTCTATGTGGAATATAAATAACAAACAACAACAAAAAAAAACACAAGCTCATAAATACAGAGAAGAGATGGGTGGTTGCCAAAGGCAGGGAGGTGGGGGTAAACGTGAAATGGGTAAAGGGGGTCAAAAGGTATAAACTTCTAGTTATAAAATACGTAAGTCATAGGGATGTAATATACAGATGGTTAATAATACTATTTTGCATATTTGAAAGCTGCTAAGAGAAAAAGTCTTAAAAGTTGTTACAAGAAAAAAAATTGCAGCTATGCATGGTGACAGACAGTAACTTGACCTAATGGTGATCATTTTGCAATAGATACAAATATTAAGTCATTATGTTGTACACCTGTAATTAATATTATCTGTCAATTTCACCTCAAAAAAAAAAAAAAAAAAAAGATTGCCAAAGCTGTTGGGATGTAAAATCACAACAAAAAAATTGAAATTGGTTGAAACACGATATTTTTTTAAAAGCCTAATTTAAAAACTTTGGGGAAAGAGTCCAGGGTCCTCTGTCTGAACAGTGCTCGCACATTACCGCAACTCTCCAGAGAAATCCTTCTTCTCGAGTTTTCTTGCTTTCCCATGCGTGTCTTTAGGTGAAAAGGTGAAGCTGGGAAATCTGAGGTGTATCGATTTCTCCCAAATCATCATTTTTGACGTTGGGTACAAAGCATCACTTGAAAAGCTCTCCAAAATGTTAACGACCCACTCTTGGGCCACCAAAGACTTGTTAATCAAGTAAGATTTCTTATCCGCTGTAAAGAGTTCCTTCCCCACAAATGCATCTTAGCATTACAGCTTTGTTAGAAGATAAGGGAGATTTGTTATTAAATCTAGCTTTATTCCCATTTGGCAAAAAAAAAAAAAAAAAAAGGAAACAATAGTTAAGAATGAACTTATGATTGAGAACCATACAATGGATTCTGATGTCTGGGCAACTACAGAAATCAGAAAATACCAGTTCAGCCGACAGCTTCTCTGTAGCTGCAGCGACATGTTCTGTGCATATTTCCTAAAGAAGACCGAGCAGCTTGAAACAACAGCATAGGAAAAACCATCAGAGAACCACGCAAGTCCACAAACGAGCAACATGCCTTTTAATTCAAAGGGACAGCCACAAATGGGATTTTAGTGGTTTAATCATCCGATTCTACATCTGGTCAGGAAAATGGAAAACTAGTTTAAAGGCGGCGGGGGGGGGGGGGGGACTCTCTGGCGGATAAAATGGCTAATAATTACTTGTTGGTTTGTAGATGCCAGAGGAAATTGATTTATTACCCCAAGAATCCGGCTCTACATTCTATGTTTGCCGGGTTTTTCTTTTTTTTTTCTGAAATGCACATATGCAGTTATTTAAAATGATGGATAAAAAAGTAAGTATTAAAATATTTCTGTTTAAGTTGAAACAATACGATTGAGGGGAAGAAAGGAACGCAGCGCAGGCAAGCATCTCGACAATACTAGCAGGGCACATGGGCTTATAAAATCCTTTAAAAAGCGCTAAAAAAAAAAAAGTTTAATCTATAGTTCTTTAATCTAGAGTTCTTGCACGGCATTGCAAGTTAATGTTAGCGAATTATTCAGATTACTTCCCTAGCATCCTCCTTCCACCTGTCTTTTGCTCCAATTCCTGTCCAATCACTAACTTTCCCACCATTAATTCAATTATCGTTTTTACTTTAATATCTGGTTGTATTCTGGATGAGGGACATACACTATTAGGTTAAACTACATGAAATTTTTACAAGATGAAACTGGCCCCCCAAAATGGCCAAGTTTCTGAACTTTCGCGTTACGATTTAACGATCGTGGATGAGAACGTTATAGGTACTCGGCAAATCGGCTTCTGTGTCTCCTGGGCTACACTATGCTTGCCCGCCAGCCTGCCAGTGAGGTGGGGTCACCATGACCGGTTTGGGCCAATCAAAAGCGGGCAGATCACCCCCAGGTCTGTTCACAAAGCCTCCCGTGGGATCCCGGACACGCTCCATTTCTAACAGCCCATTGAACAAAAAGGATTCTGTGGACCTGGAGCCTGGACCCGTGTGAAAACACGTAGCAGAAGTCTCTCAAACATGCCTTGGACTTCAAGGCAGGTGAAGAAATAAACTTAACCGTGTTGAGCCACTGCAAACTTGAGATGGTTTGATACAGAAATTAGCCTACCCTGATCAACAGAGTAGTATCTCAAGAGCGATTTCCTTTCCTAAAGTCTAGCGCACATGTTTTCCTCATACGCGCATCTGTTTTTTATTTTTTTATTTCTCATACGTGCATCTGTTTGCACAAATAAAATCTTACGAAACTATCAACATGAATTGCATTCAGTTCCCTGTTTAGTGAACCGTGTATTTTTTATTTATTTTCTTAATGTTTATTTTTGAGAGAGAGACAGAGACGAGCAGGGAGCAGCAGAGAGAGGGAGACAGAGAATCCAAGCAGACTCCAGGCTCTGAACTGTCAGCACAGAGCCCAACGTGGGGCTTGAACTCACGAACCGCGAGATCACGACTTGAGCTGCAGTCGGACGCTTCACCGACTGAGCCACCCAGGCACCCCAGCATGTATTTCTTAAAATGTACAAAACTGGCGGGGCGCCTGAGTGGCTCAGTCGGTGAAGCGCCCAACTTCGGCTCAGGTCGTGATCTCGCGGTTCGTGAGTTCGAGCCCCACGTCGGGTTCTGTGCTGATGGCTCAGATTCTGAGCCGGATTCTGTGTCTCCCTCTCTCTCTGCCCCTCCCCAACTTGTGCTCTGTCTCTCAAAAATAAATAAATGTAAGAAAAAAATTTTTTAAATGTACGAAACTGGAGCAGTGCATTCCAAGATACGAAGGAGGCATGCTTCCGGCACAGTACGAACCACTGGAATTTAACGCATGCCAGACTATAATGTGCTTGTATGCATTTGGCTGGATTACCTAACCTGCTGGGACCCGATAAACGCGGGGTCATCAATCCAAAGGGATTTACGAACCTAGAAAGAGAATTCCTGATCGTGGGCTGAACTGACCCCAGCAACATCCTCGGCCATCTCGGGAGGTCTGGCCCGGTCGGCTAGCGGCGGTCTCTCTCAGATCTCTCTTGCTGAACAACGTTTGGCATATCGGAGGCCCAGGGAACCTGTTCCCGAGGCAGGGACGTGTCAGTGTAGATGAGCAAACGTCTGTGGAGAGGAGGCTCTGAGCTGTGGGAGTCTGAGCTAAATGCCAAACTGTCCCCAGTTCCTTTAACGCATTATGCAGCTTGCTGTCTACACTGATCGAATTAATCACGAATCGCCATCTCCACAGCTGAAGTTAATTTAAAAACATTCCAGGGATTGTGTAAGTAGTGTAGTATGTCTTCATGGGATTCCTTATTTTCCGCAAAAATATACTGTGCCAGAGCTCTTGCTTTGCTTGCTGATGGTCAGGTTCCAGGAAACTTTAGGCTATTCCTTCTACAAGACAAATTGAGGAGTTAAAACTTCTTTCGCTCACGTTTATATATGGCCAAACAAATGGAACGAAATGGTTTCTAGAGAGGGGCCGTCAGGTCCGGCCAGGAGGTCTCTTTGCTTTGTTTCCTTTTGTGTTTATCAGAATTCCCAGGACGGCTGGTCCGTTGTACCTAACCGGTTAGGATTAATTCTGATTTCCGACACATCTTCGATATACAGAGCCCAAGTCCAACAGGCCCAGGGATGCCCCAAAGCGTCTCACCTTCCCAGATGCGTAGGCACTGAAAAGCCTCATCAAAAAATGCCCAGACTATCAGGTGTGCCCCGGGGTGTGTCCCTTACCTTCCAGTCTCCCGGGTCACGAATGGTAGTGCAACACGTGGTGCCTCCCATGGCTTCCTCCATTTCTCTCGCTTGCCTTCCAAGCTCAGGAGCCCGTGGAAACTGGGCACGGGGGTGGTCCTAGTTTGGGCTCTTCCAGAGGCCGATCGAAACAAGGGTCTGAATACAAGTGGTTAGTCGAGGAGGGAAAGGCATGGGGGCCAAGGGCAGAAAATGGAGTCTGAGAACTAGGCAACGCTAGATCAAACAGGGCCTTCTACATCATCTTAGATGGAACAGATTTTATTCTTAATCAATGGAAAGCCACCGAAAGGCTTTAGGGAGAGGGCTAACACCATCTGATTTAAATCTTAAGAGGAACACTTTGGGACTGAACTAGAGGGGACACAAGAAGCGGGAAAGGGATGCTACTGTAGGGGTTCAGGTGACAGATGACGGTGATGTGGCCGGGTGGTGGCAGGCGAGAGGGAGGCCAGGAGATGGGCTTGGGACGCGGTCCGCAATGGGATTTAGCGCCAGACTGAAGAGAAGAGGGGAGAAGAGTGAGTTGTCAGGAATGATGCCCAGGTTTTGGGCTTGAACCAGTGGGGATACTGTTTGTTCTGGAAGAGAGAGACTGGGTGAGACGGGGGGCAGTGAGTTCTGGAGAGCTGATCTAGAGCTCAGTTTGGGATGTCCTAAGCTCAACGGGACATCCCAATGGACAGGTCAAGAGTACAGCAGAGAGCACCTGGGGCTCGATGCTGACATTTTGAAGCCGTCTACCCATAGATGGCATTGAAACAGCTAGAACTGGAAAGATCGCCTGGATGGAGTATAGACAAGGAATAAACTCGGGTCAGAGATGGAACTCTGCAAATGGAGGCTGATGAAAGAGGCTGAGAAGGAGTAACCAGCGTGGGAGAAGGAAAACCAGAAAGTGTGATGTGGTGGTTTTAAAACATACCCACAAATTTTTTTTTGCCAGTCCCCCTTTCAAAAGGTGAAGCCCACGTCCCCACCCCTTATGTGGGACTGGACTTCGTGCCTGGCTTCAGACGAAGAGATCATGGTGGGCGTGACAGAGGCTCACTTCCGAGATTAGGACACAGAAAGCGTAGCAACCTTCGCCTTCTCTCTCTCTCGGATTTCTTGAGATGTGGAAGTCTGCTGACATGCCATGAGGACCCTCAAGCAGTTCCATGGAGAGGTCCACAAGGCCAGGGGCTGAGACCTCCTGCCACCAGCCACTGAGGAGCCGAAGTCTCCTGCTGTGGTCGGGTGAGTGCGCCATCTTGGAAGCAGACCCTCCGGCCGGAGTCCAGCCTTCTGAGGACCACAGCATTGGCCGACAACTTGGCTGCAACCCTGTGCAAAGCCCCAAGCCCTGTGCAGCTGACGTGCTCCCGAACTCCCAGCTCACAGAAACCGTGAGGGATAAGAAATGTCGTTTGAAACCTCTGAGCTTTGGAGTATTCTGTAGAACGGCAGTAGAAAATTAATGCATGTGGTGCCCAGAAACCAAGCAAAGGGACTACCCGAAGAGCAGAGGTGATGGTCTTTGTAGAGATATTTGGGGCTTTGGTACGATTTTTAATGTTGCATTTGTTTTCATCAAGTCTGAGGCGCCACGGATCATAAGCGCACTAATATGTACATCCGGAAAGGAAAAATACTGCCAGTCCAACTGAACTACGGTCCGCTGCCTTAAAGATAATTCAGTGCAATTGTGTGATCATTCTGAGCTTGAATTGGTCATGATGGGGTTAGCTTTACAGAACGCGGCCTGCAAGGCCCCCCCCTTGCTCTCTGCTCTCACAACCGAGCCCGTGTCCCGTGGCCCAACCCACAGGCTCCCTGCAGCCTGGTTCCAGCTTGCCTTCTTGGCTGTCCCTGGGCTCGTGACCCCAGATGCTGGCCAGTCCACTTCCTATCTGGGCCCGATGCCTTCCTTTCACATTCCTCTTGCAGGTATGTATCAATCCAGCCAGCCATTCGTTTATTCCTATGAAACATCTACTGGGAATTAAGCAGTGGAATCCTGGCTTTCTGCCCTCTGTTTTCTATCACGTGGGCTCATATTCATTCCGCAAGGACAGTTTAAATGTCAGCCCCTGTCCTCCACTTTCCCTGACTCACGCAGACTAAATTTCTCCTATCTGGTTTCCGTGGAATGTTTCCTATGTTCTCTATGCTCTCTCCCCCCCACCATACACACACACACACACACACAAATGTGTATATAGTTTTATACGTGTCTATATATACATAAACAGACGCAGTTCATCTGTGCACAACGTGGGAGTTAGGGGCGCTGGCCGCCGGCACAGTCAAAAATCCTTGTATAACTTTTGACTCCCCCCAAATTGAACTAATAGCCTACCCGTTGACTGGAAGCCTTACCGATAACATACAAAGGTTGATTAACACGTATTCTGTATACGTATTAATATGGTGTTCTTACAGTAAAGTAAGCTAGAGAAAATGAAATGTTATTAAGAGAGAATGCATCCACAGTACTGTACCATAAAAAATCCAAGTAGTTCAAACGCGTGTTAAGGGTCAACTGTAATACGTAAAAATATAATATATACGTATTCATTCTTTGGAATGCAACACCTACTATGTGCCGGGCACGGGGCTGGGAGCTAGAGTTACGACCCTCACCCTGCACCCCATTCACCAAAACAGACAGAGATGTTGCCTGTCCTACAAAGTTGTTCAGTGGGGGCGGCAGAGAGATATGTATCTCTGGCATCCAGGAGAATGTTTGGGCATGTCGTTTGTTCGATTAATGTTGAGTTGAAGTGAATTAGTTTTAACTACTTTTAGAACATTGGGTTTTGGGGGGTTTTGTTCATTTGTTTTCATAAACAAGACCTTCAGGGGCGCCTGGGTGGCTCAGTCGCCTAAGTGTCCGACTTTGGCTCAGGTCATGATCTCACCGTTTGTGGGTTCGAGCCCCGCATTGGGCTCACTGCTGACAGCACAGAGCCTGCTTCAGATCCTCTGTCCCCCTCTCCACCTGCCCCTCCCCAGCTCATGCTCTCTCTCTCTCAAAACAAATAAATAAACTTTAAAAAAAACCCACAAAAAATGAGACCTTCAGATTTTTTTTTAATTCTTTTTTTTTTTTTTTAACGTTTACTTATTTTTGAGACAGAGAGAGACAGAGCATGAACGGGGGAGGGTCAGAAAGAGGGAGACACAGAATCTGAAACAGGCTCCAGGCTCTGAGCTGTCAGCACAGAGCCCGACGCGGGGCTCGAACTCACGGACCGTGAGATCATGACCTGAGCCAAAGTCGGACGCTCAACCGACTGAGCCACCCAGGCGCCCCGAGACCTTCAGATTTAAAACAGGTTAGTATTTAAACCAGTACACTGATTACTCTGGATAGAACACCTCATGGAAAGTGATCTAACTATCCTTGGGAGACAACCACAGCTTTTAAATTTTTTTTTTTTTTACGTTTATTTATTTTTGAGACAGAGAGAGACAGAGCATGAGTGGGGAGGGGCAGAGAGAGAGGGAGACACAGAATCCGAAGCAGGCTCCAGGCTCCGAGCTGTCAGCACAGAGCCCGACGCGGGGGCTCGAACTCACGGACCGTGAGATCATGACCTGAGCTGAAGTCGGACGCTTAACCGACCAAGCCACCCAGGCGCCCCAACCACAGCTTTTAAATCTGCTACCTCTCTGCTATGATATTTTAAGCAAATCACTTAATCACTCAGTCTTTTGAAACTCAGTTTATTCATCTGTAAATTGGAGACATGATCTGTAATTTACACATGGCTGACATCGCAAGAGGGACCTCAATATCTGTTCTTCTTATGGCTGGAATGTGGACAGATTCGCCAGAGCTCTAGAAGCCATCTTTGGCTACGAAGGGGGAACCTTCTGGTAGAGATGTTAGATGGTGCAGCCTGGGTGCCTGACTGACCCAACTACCCCCTCCTATGTGAGAAACACAGTTCTATTTGTTTAAGCCAAGGTTATGTGGGTTTTCACTCACTTGTGGCCAATATTAAAGGGTCAAAAGGCAATGTTGCTCTACTCACTGGCCAGTTACCCTATTCTGACATCTCCTACCTAAAATCCCCAACGTCACATGTCTTGGGAGGCCCAGTTTTCAGTGTGCATTCAACCGGAAATCAAGATCACGTCCCATAGGGTCTCTACCTTTTGTGCGCTTAACTTGCGTGTTCGTTTGCTAGGGCTTTCGTGACAATGTACCCCAAACTGGGTGGCTTCAGGACCAAAATTCATTTTTTCACAATTCTGGAGGCTGGAAGTCTGAGATCAAGCCACAGATGGTTTCTTCTGAGGCCTCACTCCTTGGCTTACAGATGGCCATCTTCTCCCTGTACCTTCACATGGTCTTTCCAGTCTTTTTTCTGTGGTTGTACGTGTGTGTGCGTGCGCGTGGGTGAGCCTTGTGTCCTAATGTCTTCTTAGGAAGACACCAGTCATACTGGATTAGGGCCACCCTAATGACCTCATTTTTAACTAGTTACCACTTTAAAGACACTATGTCCCCCAAGAGTCACATTCTCAACGTGTGAATTTGGGAGGGGAGGACACAACTCAGCCCACAAAACCTTAGGACACCCATATGTCCTGCCCCCAGTCTCCCCAGAGGACTCTGTGTCCTGGAACTTGTCACCAGAAGCACAAATGCCTGCGGCATTTCCCTGTGTCATCAGGTTAGTGACAAATGGTGCCTTGTGGCTGGTGGCCAGCCTTGTTTCGTGATGTTCAAGGGTCTTCTCTGTCGGCGGCAGCCAGCTCTGCCTGTGCCCACGGTAAGCTGAAAGTGTAGACTGCCCCCCTCAGAAGCCTTCAACCAATGACTGATGGGAGTATAAATACCCCAGCTCCCTTGCCTTCAGGGGGGTAACTTTGAGCCGTGTGTCCTACGGTCTTCCAGAATTCCCCAGCAGGATGAAATCACAGTGGTAACTTACTTTGAAAACATTTCGTTCCCTACTAGAACTTTCTGGGGTCACCTTACAAATAAACCACATACACTCGAATCCTGGTCTCAGAATTGCTTCTGAGATTATGCCAGCATCGATGTATCCAATTTGGGGGGTGGGGGAATAAATTTGGAATATTGGAATGTCACTGCTCTAAAGGCAGAAGAGCCAATCAAATAAGGTTCTTGGAAATTCATCAAATCTCTTCAAGCTTGTCCATCCCAATGTCTGTCAAATAGGTACAATATCTCTTTCTTAGGGTTGAGGAGAGAAGTGATCGAAATCACACTGAAAAGCGCTGACACGCGTAGTGTCAACAGTATTTGTTAAATGCTGATCTGATTTATGAAGACTGGGTAAGATACTTATTTTCATTTTAATGTTCGTGCAACCTTGGCTTATACGCATCAATTACATATAAATAGGATTTTAATAACCTCCTAAACCAATGAGCGGAGTTCTTCTAGGAAATAGTGACCATGAAATGTAAAAGATGCATGATACCTCAGCCACTGACAAATCATTAAAATCGTGTTTAAAAACAAGATCCAGGGGGGCCGCTGGGTGGCTCAGTCGGTGAAACGTCTGACTCCGGCTCAGGTCGTGATCTCACGGTTCATGAGTTCGAGCCCCGTGTAGGGCTCTGTGCTGACAGCTTGGAGCTTGGAGCCTGGAGCCTGCTTTGGATTCCGTGTCTGTCTGTCTGTCTCTCTCTCTCTGCCCCTCTCATGCTCAGGCTCAATCTTTCAAAAATAAATAAAACATTAAAAAAATTAAAAAAAAAAGATCCAGCCCATAAAACCAAGAACAACGGATTCACAGTTCTTGCTTCCTGTGGAAGGCTGAAAAATGGTCTCCCCAAAGATATTCACGTCCTAAGGCTTGGACCCTGTACGTGTTACCTTATGGCAAAAGGACTTTGCAGATGTGATCAAATTAAGGATCTTATGAGAGAGAGACCATCCTGGAATATCTGGGTGGGGCTGATATAATCACAGGCTGCTTCTTCGAGGGAGGAAGATGACTAAGAGAAAAAAGGCAAGGTGATGAGGAAGGGACTGAAGTGATGTGGATGCAAGCCTAGGATTGTTGGAAGCCTCCAGAAGCTGTAAGAGACAAGGACAGATTCTCCCCTGGAGCCTCCAGAAGGAACCAGCCCTCCGAACCCCTTTGTCTTAGCCCCTTATGACTCATTTTGGATTGTGGATCTCCAGAACTCTAAGAGAATAAATCTGTGTATTTTTTAAGCCACAAAACGTGTGGAAAATTCGTACAAGGGCACTTTCTTAGCAGGGCTCGGAGAAGAATCCGTTCTCAACATAGGCGTGATTTACAGAAAGCAGGCATCTCTCTCCCTGAGCACAGACCCTCAGCATGAACCCACTCATTCCTTCCTCTCACATTTTCACTTGACTTCAACAGAGAAAAAAACGTTTACCAGATATATGTTATAACAGGGAATTGCTCCAAACTTGAAAAGATTAACAACAGTAACATTTATCTCATGTGCTCAAGGCCAAAAGACACCGGTGTTAGGTCCTGGAACACTGTGGAGGTGGAATTCAGATCAATAAATGTCCTAGACCGGCAAAAAGTCCCAATGCCCAGAGACCATTTAAAAAATATAAGATTCAGGGGCGCCTGGGTGGCTCAGACAGTTAAATGTCCGACTTCGGCTCAGGTCATGATCTCGCGGTTCATGAGTTCGAGCCCTGCGTCGGGCTCTGTGCTGATGGCTCAGAGCCTGGAGTCTGCTTCGGATTCTGTGTCTCCCTCTCTCTCTGCCCCTCCCCTGCTCACGCTCTGTCTCTGTCTCTCTCTCGAACATAAATAAAACGTTAGAAAGATTTTTTTAAAAAAATACATAGGATTCAAGCCAAATACTGATGCTTAAGATCAGGAAAATGCATGCTGCTAATGATTTATTCAGTTGATGACTGATAAGTGTGTACTATGCACTAAGCAACCATTTAGGAGGCATGCCATTTTCTAGATGACGAAAATCATGGTGCAGTATCTTAATTAAAAACAAAAGAAAACAGTGCTTCTATTAGAAAGCTCTACACAGCAGTCACAGATTTTACTGTAGGCTGTGAAGCCTCAGGAAACAACTGGAAGACACACTCTTCTCCAAGCAAGTGCCTTGCCTTTTTGGTGAACATATCGTCTGTAACGTGGGGGCTGGAGTTGATTAAACGTGGTTTCTGGGCAGCTCCTGGAGGGCTGACCGCCTGACATTCCAAGCTCGCTGAGCAGGTAATAACACACCAGCTTGTGAACCTGATACCGTGTAAAGGAAGCACATTTCACATCTCGAAAACCAAGGAATTGCAGAATCCTGACGTGGATTCTTCGTTTTACTATTCCTTGGTTTATTTGAGGGCTTTTCGGCTTTTATTTTAATTTGGTGGCTCTTTGCGAGTGGAGCTCTTGGAGGTCGGTTTGCCGGCTGCTGAGGAACCGTTAATCTCATCTCCAAAGAGCATTTGGTCTTTCTTAAGTTAGGCTTTCTAGCCATACAAGAACCCCCCAACGTTCCAGGAAAACGTGATTATGAGCAAAATTGCATCTGTTTACATTTTTATTGTGGAAAGGAAATTGAAACTTACGATCATACGTTCTAAGAACCTGGTTTGAGGTTTGTTCTGTTTGAACTTCAAAATCCCTTAATACGGTGGCTGACTGATGAAAGATTTTTTTTTCCCCCCTGTAAGTCAAACAAAGATAGTCAGGCTCACCTTTAAGAAGCCTGTTCCACACCAAGGCTCTCAGCCTGCTCTCCCTGGGAATTAGTGACACACAAAAAAATCTCCACAGGGCAGGGATTCTGGAAGCCACCGCCGCCACCCCCCACCTTGGTGCGTGTCTGGGGACATTCTAGCTGGAGAGGCTGCTACTGGCATCTAGTGGGCAGAGGCCACAGATACTGCTCAAAAGTCTGTAACGCACAGGACAAGCTTTCCCACCCACCCCCAACCAAGAATTGTCCAGCCCAGCCCCAAAGGTCAACAGCGCTACAACAAAGGAACCCAGCTCTAGTGGGCACCTCAGAAAGCAAGGTATCACAACCAGAGAACCGGGAAAGCATGTCCAGGGAGTGATTCCTAAAAGGCTGCCCTAGTGCGGGAGAGGAGTGCAGGAATCTGAGCCAGACTGCCTGGGTTTGAACGCGGGCTCCATCACTTACTGGCTGTGCCTCTTTGCGCAAGTTATTCAACTGCTCTGTGCCTCATTTCTCTTCCCTGCCATATGGGGATTATAATCATAGTGCTTATTACCACAACACTTACGGGCTTTCAATGGGGTTAATAGTCCTCAAGTGTTTAGAACGGGGCCAGGCCGACAGTAAGCCCTAACTACGTTCGTCTTTACAAGTGGCTTTGCTGATCTCTGGAGAAGGAAGTTTTTCAAGGGCTTCCAGAAGTTTATCAACAGTAGAGAGAACGGCTTCAGAGTCTCAATTGCCACAGCAAGAAAAAACGAGTCAATTTCATCCGACACCCACACCCTTTCTTTCCGGTTCGTCAACCTTAATCAGAAAGGCACCTAGACCGAGGAGGGGCGAGGAGGGGCGGGGGCGCGCCCCCCCCCCCCCCCCCCGGGGCTCAGCCCAAGCACGGCAAACACTCCCTCGGCCTCAGTTTCTCCCCCTCCTTCCCCAGCAAAACTAGCGACGGACAATCAGTGGGCGCCCTACAGACAGAACGGAAGATACAGAAGTCCACGGGCACAGAACCCACCCACCCACCGCCGCTCGCACCCGCACAGATGTGTGCAGACCACCAAGCCAGAACGCGCACCCGCCGGGCTGGGCACAGAGCCCTCTCTCCCCCCCGAAACCCGCCCGACGCCGCCAGGTGGGGCGCAGGCGGTGCGGGGGTGCCGGGGAGCAAGCCTCGCCAAAGGGGCGCGGGTTGGAGAGCCCGTGGGCGCCCCGGGCCCCGCACCTTTTGGAACCCCGTCTCAGCGCGCGCGCACACTGGCGCCCCCCCTCCCCTACGCTGCAGGGGTGCCTGGAGGGACCGAGGAGAGAGAGAGAAGCCGCCGCGCGGGGGAGCTCAGGCCGGGCGATAACCACTCACCTGGCCGCGTCCCCCGATCCACCTGCCACCCAGGGGAGCAGCAGCGGGAGCGCCAGGGCCCAGGGCCGCGGCATCGTGGCGCCGGGGCCTCCCTCCGCCGCCTCCCGCCGCTCCTGCTGCGCCCCCTCGGGAGGGCGCGGGCCCCGGGGCGCTGCGGGCCGGCCGCCTCCGCTCTCCTCGGCCGCCGCTCGGGGCCTCCGCCGCTCCCTGGCGCGGTCGCAGCGGGCGGTGGAGGCGCCCCGGCGAGGCGCGCGCGGCTCCTGTCCCCGTGCAGCGGGGCCGGGCGCGCCAGGGAGGGCGGGGCGGCCGTGCACATCTGGCCGGGACCCGCCTCCTGCACGACCCGCGCATCCTCCGCGCTCTCTGCTCACCCGAGAACCTTCTCCCGGGGCTCAGGGCGCTTGTCTCCAGGCAGAGTCACCGCGTGGCGCCATCTGTTTGGGGCCGATTCCGGGGATACCTGCGCTCGGGTTTCAGAATTCGGTGAAGTCGAAGCAGGAGCCCAGGATGCTGGTTCAGAGCACTTCTGTACCACTTTTGTTTAGGTCTTCATACTCCGCTAGGTTTTCTTCCACGCACTGTAAATCATGGCCGGCTAGAGCTGGAAGGTCACCAAGTCCGGGGCAAACCCTTCCTTTCACAAGCGATCTCTCAGGCTCATCTGCGACGGCTTACTTAGGGGACCATCGGATGACACTGTAATATAACCAGCGCAGAATCTAATGGCAGAAACACGTTCGGACCTTCCTCCACCCCTCCCCTGCACATCCATACCCTTTGGCTTCACGGTGGACACAACCTGCGGCCCCACGTTTTTGTCTCTGGACTTGATTGTGACTTGCCTCGACCAGTGGCAATAAGGGCGGAAGTTAGCCAAGTTGCCAGTTCCAAGCCTACGCCATAAGACACCTGAGCCCCTCTCCCGGACAAGAGAAGACCATGGCCCAGCTGGCATCATAGGCCAAGGAGAATGAGGAACAGAGCCACTCAGTCAAGCCTAGCCTGTATCATCCAACCCCCAGATACACGAATGAGCTCAGCCAAGGTCAGCGATGCCAGACAAACTAATAAGGGTCATTGTGACCCTCTGTTACGCGGACGCAGCCTATGACCTGGTATTAGAAATCAAAAGAAGTATAATGGAGAAAGAGGAGGTTTGTCTTGATATGCTTGATTCATGGTTATATAATGAGTATATGCCTTAACTGTAGCCAACAAAATGTGAGAAGCGGAGATGGGAAGATTCAAGTGGTAGAGTCTTGATTTAAACCATAATGGATCTCCTTATTGGTGTAAGCCATGTTCAGTTGGATCTTTGGTTTTATGGTTGTAGGTATCCCAATGGATGTGGTATCGTTGGTCAGTAACCAGTTAGGCCATTGAGCTGCTCATAGATAATGGCCTGTCCTAACACTCTACACGCATCATCATACTCAACACCCACAACTCTATACGTAGTGATCATTGGTTCCCCCATTTTTAAAGTGTCAAGAAAGGCAGCCAGAGAGGTTAAGCGACTTTCCCAAAGTCCTACATCTAACAAGTGTGAAGCTGGGATTGGAAAGGAGGGCCCTTCTCCCCCGAGCTCTGCTGTTCCAGAAATCCTTTTTCTCCTCTTCTTAATCCTTGGTGGCTTCAGATGTCAAATGAGTCTCGTGAATAAGGTAGTAAGATGACCGCTTCAAGGCCATGACCCCAATCCTTTGGACTCTTCACACCAAAACTGGTGAGATTTACTGAAAATACCAAAACTGAGTTCTAAAGGTGAGGCTGTTTTATGATTGTTGCTTTTTTCGGAACAGACCTCTCTTCTGTCTGCTTAAAGGAGGTGATGAACGTTATAACAGGAACCTTCCAGAGTGGTCAAACTCTCTTCTGCCAACCACCTATTACTTCCTAGGGGAGCTGCGGACAAAGGCGCCATCGGGTAGCATGATGAACAGAGAAGGAACCTGGAAATTATGTGTTGCCAGGTGAGAAGACATTGGATAACAAACTGCCGTGGAGAGGCAGGTGTTTCTAATAACCACACTGGCGTCGCTGACGTTGAGAGTGAGGCTCTTTAGGGGGCCCCACTGCCTCCTACAAAGGAAAAACAATCTTTGATCAGAATCTCATAAAATCATCCGCACCTTTTACCACGTTTTTTTGTTTTTCCTCCAATCTATTTTCGCCGAGCCCCCTGCGTGGTACAGGTGTGATGGGATATTCTTGTGCCCTTCTGAAATATACACACGGAACACACGTATAAAACTTTGAACGCTGACATCGTGCCCGGTGCTGAGATCCAAAAGTTGTATTTAAATAGCGGCACCAGAAGCAAAGCATTGCGAGATCAAACGGCTGGAAGTGTCTAGGCCAGAGCTTTTAAACTCGAAAGGTCAGTACACACTAGCCGGGGGTCTTGTTCAAATGCAGATTCGGATGGTGTTAGCTCTGGAATAAGGCCGGAGTCTCGATTACTCAAAAGATCTCAAGTGATGTCTATGCTGCCGTCCCAAGAAGTGAGAGTCTGGAGATCACCTGGAGGGGGCGCCTGGGTGGCTCAGTCGATGGAGCATTGGACTCGACTTCCCCTCAGGTCAGGATCTCAAGGCTCGTTGAGTGCAAGCCCCACGTCGGGCTCTGCGCGGACAGAGCAGAGCCTGCTGGGGATTCTGTCTCCCTCTCTCTCTCAAAATAAAGAAAAATCAAAAACTTTAAAAAACAATTGGAGATCACCGAAGGAGTAGTTCTCAAGTTCAGCTGCACATTGAGGTCACCTGGGAAGCTTTGAAATTGCCGATGTCCCACCCCACCTCCACAGTTTTCTACTGTATGAACCATGGCTTGAGCATGGGGACCCTTAGAATCTTCCCTGGTGGTTCTAAGCACAAACCAAGATGGAGAACCATTGGTTTGGGCCGACTCCAAAATTTTACAAATGGAAAAGCAGCTCCACTGTGTGAAGAGCCATGCCCTAGGCCACACACAGGGCGAGGTCCTGCCTCGGTTTCCATCACGTGGCCCTCCCCTCAAACTTCAAGAGATTTTCGAGATCACCCTTCCTCTCAAGAGGAAAATGGCACCTCTTCATTCTTAGTCTTCTATGTTAATTGTAGTGACACGGTCTAGAAATTTGATGTTTTCCCAGTCTGTTTTTCTTTCCATTTCTTTGTTTGGTTGTATTTTATTACTATTTCAATTTTAGTTTTATTTAAATGTTAGCTTAAGTTTTAGTTTAGCACAGTATTGGTTTCAGGAGTGGAATGGAGTGATTCATCACAACACGCAGAGCTCGTCCCAGCAAGTGGCTTCCTTCATATCCATCACCTTCTCATTTGTTCCGTGAAATTCTGTATGGCAAGGAGAATCTTCAGGTATACACAGCTTTGCTTCATCCTGTGCCTGTCAGGGGACCCTGTTCTTGGAGCTCTGTGGTGGCAGAAAAATCCCAACCACTTCAGTCTTCCTTCCCTTCCTGGTCCCCCACCTCTCCTTCCTTCCCTCTGCGTCTTCTCCCTCCCTTCTTGCTCATTTATCTGGACCCTACCAAGTGCCAGGCCCTGTGGGGACCGCTTGGTAGAAATGTGTCTGCCGGACAGGCTCTGCTTTTTCCTCCCTGGGGACCTGGATGGCCCGCTAACACCTGGCCCTCTTCAACATCATGACCCACACCTCTTGGGGAGCAGGAAAAAAACGAAGGTCAACTTGAAAGAGAAAAAAATAACCCCGTGATTCATTTTCCCTCCAATGTTGCCCGCTCCTAGGACCTCCCACTTGATAACTGAAGAGAAATTGATATTTGTGGAGGGATTATCATATGCTGGACATTTCAGAGCCATTCCTTTACTCTTGGCAATAAGGTAGATACCATCACACCGTTTTACCGATGAGCCACGTGAAGTCTGGAGCAGTTACGTCTCGTCCACGGTCACCCATCGACAAAATGGAAGGAACATGGATGTGGGAGTCAGACCCACTGGTGGTTAATTTGGCTGCCAGATTTCCTTCTTCCTAGTAGGAATTCATGGCCTGGCGTGGTGGAGGAAGGCCCGTTCACCACCAGCAACAGTGAAGATTTTCGCTGTCGGGGAGTATGTGCTGGTGAGGGTCAGCACGGCTTTCATCTGATTTTTTAAAAAATTTTTTCTTAGTGTTTATTTATTTTTGAGAGACAGAGAGAGGCAGCATGAGCGGGAGAGGGCAGAGAGAGAGAGAGGGAGACCCAGAATATGAAGCAGGCTCCAGGCTCTGAGCTGTCAGCCCAGAGCCCGACGCGGGGCTTGAACTCACAGACCACGAGATCATGACCTGAGCCGAAGTCGGACGCTCAACCGACTGAGCCACCCAGGCACCCCGGCTTTACATCTGATTTTTAAGGGAGTCTGTGATCTAGGACGCTTTAAATGTCACTACTGTCTAGAGAGATCTCCTTGCCATGAATGAAATTTCACTGTCTGAATGTTAGCGCCCTTGACTTTGACTAAATTCATGTTTCCCACCTATGGCACTCAGTCACCAAGGGCTTTTCTTTTTGTCTTTACGGGGTGGGGGGGGGGGTACAGCTGGAGTCCAACCCTATATACTTCCTTCCTGCTCCATGTGTAAATATCCTGTGCTGCTTTCCTGTTCACGATTGAATATAATAGCTCGGCACACCCCTGGCAAGGCTAGTCTATTTATTTTGTCCTACAGAAATCCTACAGGCTGATTTCTGAGAATTCAACCCAGGCAACTCCGTTTACATGGGCCTTCAGAGTACAGGACGTTTGTCCCAAGTCGCTCTGACTTGACTTGGGAAAGCCTGGCTGAGAGCTGCTCCGTGGACTGTTAAATTGCAACTATCTTTGTGATGCCTCTTTTAAGGATGAAAGTAGCAACATTAGCTAAAACAATATATTTTCGTTCTTTTTTTTTTTTTTTTTCCACATACATACCTTCCGATTTGCAAACAGTTCTCATGGGGTTTGCAGACTTATTCCTTTAACCCATTTATTGTACTCCTGCCAATCACGTGCAGGACACTGTGTCCGGCGGGGATGGAAAGATGAATAAGAGATAATCCCTTGCCTTGGGTGACGGAAGTGTCAACACATTAGGATTAACGGTGTCAGTGCTAACAGAAGTACTTTACGTGCTGTGGAAACAAGGAAGGAAGAAGATAAATGCTTTGGGTTCTATGCCCATCGATGTTGTTCCTGTATTATCCCCTACTTGCATAAATTGTTTTATAAAACAGTTTTTTAGATG
>NW_026526843.1:110869789-110987587 GCF_024362965.1 Panthera pardus | reverse complement strand
GCATGATGTATGCAAGGCTAAGAATTGTTTTCTCCCTGCTGGCTGCTTTTCTCTCTGTTCTAAAGAGAAGCATCCGAAATCGGCTAAATAAAGGGATCACACCAGAGGATGAGAGATAATGCTAAATCAACAAAAACAAAGACCCAAATGAAACAGAGCGAGCCATGAGAATCTGCGGCTATCAAAACTTTGTTTGGCCGTATCTATTTATCATCGCTGCACACCCGGGCTCTGCGGAATATCATTCTGTTGATGTCACTTATCCTCAGCAAAATATTTACACATCCTTAAAAACGCCAGATGAGGGGGGGCCGGCCGGCGCGCTGCCGCAAGGCGCCCCTGAAGCCCGATCGCCCACGGCTGGGCAGACCATGAGATGGGGGGCACGATGGGGTTGGCTCCAACGGGCACAGGTAAGAGCTACCGACAGTTCCCGGAACTCAGCCACCCAGGAGCTGCGCTCTGCCCTGCCCACCTCTCCCCTACCTGACTCTGCAAGAAGCAGCCACATCCCTGATATGGTGTCAGCGCCTCCTCCCCCCCCCCACCCCCCGCCCCTCGCCTTTCTCATTGATTAAGTTCTCAAACCATTGTTAAAAGCCGGGTTGCTTTTCCCTGGAAAACTGGGCTGAATTCATTAAGCTTCCCCCTGCCACAAAAGGAATATTCATAAAAGTTTGGCAGGCAGAAAGGGAGGCTGACTGCATGCCATGGGGTGGGTGACAATTCGCTCTTCCAAAGCCACCTTCTTCTTCCATGCCCCATCCCTCTCTCCATCCATCCGTCGTGCCCCAAACCTACTCCAGGGACTTGTGATAGGGAAACACAAAGCAGCAGCTGTTTGGCAACATTTCTACCCCTCGCCGGCAACTGTGGTGGGATGCCATTTCCCCACCCAGGCGGAGCTTATGCTGAACAATAGTCGGGCTTTAAACGGCAAACAAGCAAACACACAGAGCACAACCTCAACCCCGAAAAAGCCAACACGGAGAGAAGCGGTAACTCCCTCCGCAGCAAAAGGCGCCGCCGAAACGCACGCAAAAATGCTGCGAGAACGCTGCTCGGTGCCTAACATGGCAGAAAGCCCGAGCCGGTGCGGCCACCCCGGGTCTGGGCATTGGGGGGTTCGAAGGCTCCCGGGGCGCCGACGCACACTCACCCGGCTTCGGGAGGATGCGGGGCTGGCCGAACGTCACAAAGACAAGCCCAGCGCGATCTGGCAAAACCCAACTTTCCACCCGGCTCGCCAGGGCCGCCAGATACGTCAACAGAATCCATCTTTCGAAGGGCCTGGAAGGCGCCGGGTTTTCCGGGCCGGGGCAGAGCGGCAGAGCCCAGAGGCGGCCCGGTGCGGTGCCCGGGAGCGGAGTCCGCCGCGCGCCGCCCTCTGTGCCGGGTGCCAGCGCTGGTGGCGGCCCGAAACCCACTTCGGGGCCCCCGCCCCGCCGGCCGGCGCCGCCTCTCCGGCCCCGCCAGCCAGTGCGCGGCGCCGGGAGCAGGAGCGGGGCCCGGGGACGCCGCACGGGTGGCGGCCTCGGCTCGCGCGTCCCCGCCCCCGCCCGGCCCCTCCCAGCTGGCCCCGGCCTCCGGGCGCCGTCCTGCCCACGGGAGCAGGCCCCTCCCCGGGCGCCGGGCCCCGCCAGGCTCGCCCAGCCCGACGCGCCCCCCTGCGTCCCGGTGGCAGGTCCGCACGGGGAAGGCGGGGGAGGGGGACCCCGGCCCGCGCTGGGGGGCACCGCGGTGGCTACCTCGCGATCGCGGCCGCCGCCTCCAGGAAGCCACGGGTGTGGTCGCGGGGTGTGGGAACTCTCCGGTCTGGCCTCGCCGCCCGCCGCCTGAAGGGGGTGTGCGCAGCGGTGGGAGCCGCCGTCGCCGCTGTCACCGAGCCGCTGTCGCCGCCGCTGCCGGTCGTGCGTGAGTGTGTGTGCGCCTGTGTCCGGACGAGTGTGTGTCTGCGTGCGGCGCCCGGCCTTTACTATATACACCAAGGGGTGGGAGGAGGCGGGGAAGGGGAGGGCTTGGGGGAGGTGGCGGAGGAGGGGGAGCAGGAGGGGGGCGAGAGGGTACCCAAGGAGGAGGCGGCGGCGAAGGAGGGACAGGTGATCTCGCCCACGGGGAGGGCGTGGCTGTGGGCGGGCGTCAGGGTGGCAGGAGGAAGGGTCGCCCGAGGCGCGGGCCAGGGGAGGGGGAGATGGACACGGAGGAGGGCCGGCAGAGCGGGGGATCCTGCTGCCAACTGGCGGGCTGGGGACCATTCCAGACCCCACGATGAAGAGGAGCCAGAACGGAGCCCAGAAGAGAGGAAGTGGCTGGCTGATGGAGGAGGGAGAGGTGGGGAGGGCCCAGTGACCACCCCCTAAAATGCCAGGGTGATACACGTAGAAGATCCTTCTCACAAGGTGTGAGATTATGAAAGACGAAATGAGCCCACGGACACAATCTAATTTCCACAAACTTGCCTGAGAGATGATTTATTTATTAATCTAACATTTCTTGAACACCTGGTGTTTGCCAGACACCGGGGCTGAGACCTGGAGTTAGAGACTATTGACTACCCGGCTGCTAAACAGTAAATAAGTAATAGATGTTAGTAGTACTATTGATGATTTAAAAACAAAATAAAAAACCTAAATCCTGTAAATGTTTTAAGAGAGCAAAGGAAGCAACTACACTGCTTTAATTAATCCCTAAAGATGTAAAGATTTTTTTCTGGAAATCAAAACAGGATGAAGATGTTTGAGAGAGAATGGCAGAACTTAAGTTACTTTAATCAGAGAAGAGAGCGTCTGAATCCAGCTATCCTTTGCACATTCAATCCTCCACCCCAACACTGACTCGTAACCACAACTTCCCTCTTGCAGAATTTGAGGTGGCCACACGGAGTGTGGAAGACAGAGAGAGCAGCCTGGCAAGTTTACAATTAGCAAGGGAACCTGAACTTGTGTTGGAGAGGTTCTATTCTAACCCTGTAGTGTTGCAAGCATAATGTAATAGAAACCAGGGCCACATAATGCCTTATTATTTCCTGAGGGTACTTTTGCCTTTACTGGATTCCCCCTTCCATTAAAAAAAAACAAAAACAAAAACAAAAACACAAAAACCTAAAAGTTCTATTTTATAATTGCTTTGGTAAAAAGACAAATATATTGATATTATATATTAATACATTTTCTTCAACCTAGAAGATCAATTTTTCTTCTGATTTCAAAAGAAATGAGAACATTTCTGTGGGCTCCTAAAAGTACTGTGGGCCCCAGGCTCTGTGCCCACTGCTGGTAACAAAGAATTAGGCCCTGTTGGTACCATTCCTTGATAATGAATTCCCTCTTTTGAAAAAAAAAAAAAAAAAAGAGTTAAATTAAAAAATACTGAGCTGACACAGACACAGAAAGACACACAATACAACTTTAAGAACTGATAATAATGAATCGGGGCACCTGGGTGGCTCAATCGGTTGAGTGTCCGACTTCAGCTCAGGTGATGATCTCCTGGTTTGGGAGTTCAAGCCCCACAGTGGGCTTGCTGCTGTCAGCCTGTCAGGACAGAGCCTGCTTTGGATCCTCTGTCCCTCTCTCTCTGCCCCTCCCCTGCTTGTACTCTCCCCAAAATAAAAAATATATATATTTTAAAAAAGAACTGATAATAATGAATATCAACAGAAAGTACCAGTTCCTACTCGTGTCAGTCAGGCTCTTGGGGCCTTAAATCAACTTGAAGTCATTAATGATACCTGTGGAAATATCTGTCTGTGAATGTGTCTTCAACCATTTTAGTAACCAAAGACTTCCTCTAGAGATCTCAGAACTGTTCTGAATCCTTGGATCAGGTATGTGAGGTCTCTGTTGCCAGGACCTAGCCTGAATACAACTAAAGACACAGCTGGGCAATTATAATTGGGCAAGTTCATGGATGAAAGATCCATAAAGGTTTTGTGTGTGCTGAGGGGGTATGTGTGTGTAAGGTACGGATTGATATCCTGGAAGGCAATTACTAGCCTATTTCTTTTGTTGGCCTCATCACAACCCTGGGTTAATGTTTGATCCCCACTGGCAGTTGTGATTCATATTTGCTGCCCTTTGAGGTGCTTATGTTTTCAGGAGACACTATATTGATTCAGATTAATGCATACTAAACAGGCATTATGGTCCCAAAGAAGGGTACAGTGGCACCCTCTGTATTTTCATCGTGAGTGCCCTTGCAGCGAGAAGGAAAAAAGAGAAGTCCATAATTACAGAGCAGGTCTGCATGGGGGAAGAGATGTCTGGGGACAGAAACGGGACATTAATGTGGAAGAACTGTATTCATACAGTTAAAGGATGCCCCAGAAAATGGAGAGAAGAAAGGATGTGCCCAAACAGCAGGAAAGAACCACAAAAACCTTCCAGAGCTGCTCACGGTGATTTTTGAGATCTGTAATTTTAATATTGTTGCTTTTAAGTAAGGACTCAACAAATTTCACATCTCAGACCTAATTGTTTTATCTATACCTTGCTTCTCTAATATAGCATCTCCTCATGATCTAGTTTTCACAAACTTGCCAGATGTAGGATTCATTTACTTATCCAATAAACACCTATTAAGCACCTGCTGTATGCCAGTCACTGAGCTAAGGACTGTTGTTAGAGAGAAGGTTAACATATGGTTGCTGACCTCAAGGAGCTCAGAGGCCAGTAAATGAACTGTTAATGATACAGCGTAACACTATGTGCTGCATGAGGAGTTATCCCATTGACTAGGTTGACCCTGAAGGAGCGGGGCCAGACCCGGGCTGGGAAAGGGTAGGGAATGGCACGGGCAGGGCAGTCAGAAAAGCCTGCACAGAGATGGCGTCAAGAGCCGAGCACTGAGAAATAAATAGGAGTTTTTCGAAGTGAGAGAAATACATTACAAATGAAAGGAACAGCAAGCACCAAAACTTGAACGCAAAGCACATTCTGGACACTGCAGATATTCGGTGAGACTGGAGTAGAGGCTGTGAAGAATAGCAGGGGTGGGGGTGGAGGAGGCTGGGGGCAGCTGAAGCCCGTGGTCTGTCCTATAAAGGACCTTTTTCTTGGAGTCCATGGGGAACCAATGAAGACTTCAAGCAAGGGGATGACCAAGAAAGATGTGGGTCGAGGAATGCTCACTGTGTTGGCGGGTGTGAAGGGCCAGCCAGAGGGAGTGAGGTTGGCGGCAAGGAGACCAGGTGAGAGATGCTTTGGCAACGATCAGGGTTTGAATCAAGGTAGTGCGAGCAGAGATGAAGAGCAGGATGCAGAACTGGCGGGACTTGGTGATGGAGGAGACAGGAGTTAGGGCAACTGGTGCCTGGCTTTCTGAACTGGGTGACAGGGTGGGCTGGGGGTGTCGTCACTGAGACAGAAGTCCTAGAAAGAGACGCAGGTTTGGGACTGGAGATGGCGAATGCTGTATGTTCCCCCAGAAGCAGATCCTGAGACAAGGATTCAAGTGCAGAAAGTTGATTTGGAGGGTGAAGGAAACACGGGTAGGGGTGTGGGAGAGGCAGTCAGAGGGATGGCAGCCAATGGGGGTATGTTAATAAGGCCAGTTACCACTGTGGAGCTTAAGTCCATGGGTAAACTCCTGGATATGGTACAAAACCTCCACTTCAGAACAAAGAGGTGAGGAAGCTGGTTGAGGGCTGCCCAGGGAGTGCTGATTTTCTGGTAATCCTGGTCTGGCACCCAGTATAGGCAGAGAGTCCTTTTCAGGGGCAGAGAGAAGACACTGGCAGCTGGCCATCTGTGGAGCACACTGAGACAGTAGCCTCTAGGGGATGTGGGTGGGGCACCATTAGCATCTGCTCCAGGGAGTTCTGGTTAGGGCATCTTGAGTGGGAAGTGCCTGTTGGGTAGCCACATAGAGAAGTCCAATAGGCATTTGCAGGAGAAGTTAAAAATCTAAGCTGAAGACCTAAATTTGGGAGTGGTTGTGTCCTTGGTGTTGGTTGAGCCAGTGGGTACTGAGCTCTGCCAAAGACATATGTGACTTGAGTTGGCGGCTGAGTCCATCACCCCGTGGTATGCTCACATGATTTGACCTGATCTGCATGAACATCCTGGTGGGTTTCTCTAGGGGTGCCAGAAACTCCTGAAGTTGTACAAGCCAGGTTAGCGCTCATGGGTGTGAATGTGTTTGGGGGAAAGGATCCATTGCTTTCAAATGGTGGGGACCATTTGATCCGAGGCAAATGGCATCCTTCCTGCAAAACTTGGACCCAAGAGATGAGAGGAGAGATTTGCTTGGGGCTCTATGGGTAAGCTCTGACTCTTCCAGGAGGGCCACCTGCCCTCTCTCAATAGATGTGAAAATAATGTAACCACATTTGCAACTGGCAGCAAAAACATGATGCCGGTGACCGTATAACTGACCATCTACACGGGGCCACTGCTGACAGTGAATGGGTGTTCCAGGACTCACTGTGATCAGGGCAAAAGGCATAAACTGGGTCTTCCCATCACAGCAGGATGAATGGTCATGATGATGCCAGGAGCCAGGCCTAGGAGGGAGCTAGGAAAGTACAGTAGGTCCCCACCCTAAAGCTAGCATCAAATTCTAAGGCACGTGGTTTCATGGACAGGGATGGATACCTGCACAACATTAGGGTTCTCTTAGGAAACAGGATTGCGGAATGCAGAATGAAGCAGCCACAAGCCAGACCCTTTAAAATGGGCCTCCTTCTTACTCGTGACAGCATCTTGAAATCCTCTGACACTAAATGCTCTCCTGATTGTGAGACTAGACAGAGCTACCACTGGACTATGGGAGACTTCAGCGCAGAGCAAAGACAGTACTTTATTTCTCTGTGTGTTTTAGTATGTACTTTCCTACTGCGAAAGGCAACACAATAAACATAGAAAAAGAACCCGAAACTCCAGTGGTGGTACTGAACTGCTGGACCAACCAACCACTTCCGGCACCACCGGAACTTGTAGTTCTAGTTACCCAAGTTGTTCCACTGTTTCCTAGCTTAAACTTCTCCGAGTCAGGTCTCTGTTGCTTACAATCAAAAGCATCCTAAGACACACATGCAATTACAGAACTGTTTTTGTTTTGTTTTGTTTTGTCCCAGATGGGATAAGGGCCATTCTGGAATCAAGACATCTAACAAAAACAAGTGGAGGGGGGAAGTAGGTCAGGAATTGATATTGCAGTCTGACTTCAAAGACAAGTGTAAATAAGAACACAGCTGAGGCGCACGGTTCTGCCGAATTTGGAAGGCCGGCCACGTACATGGCCACGGCGGTTTCCATTCTAGCCTCACAGGCACGCTCCTGCCTCAACAAAGGGCTCAGGGTCCTGCGCTCAGGGTCCTGGGGTCAGGGGAGTTTATTCTATCTCTTGCTCTCTCACCGCTCTGAGTGGTTGTGAACCAGCTCTGCTCTCTCTCTAGCTGTCTTCCCCAGGACATCCCATCTTCCTGACTTGACTGTCATCATCAAGGGGGACCCTTGGCTTACATCTCCCACAGAATCTACCTTAGTTCTCTTTAGGGAGGAGGCCTTCAGTAAGTGATGGCTAGCCACGATGATCTCCCCTCACGTTTGTGCTTTGGTCTCTTATTCCCAAGGAGCTTCAACACCCCTTACCTAGAGAGAGGAGGTGGACAGAGTGGGTTTGGGGTTGGAGCCATGCAACTGTCACCTGAGGCGAGCAGGGTTTGTCCTAATTAATGGAGAGCCCTGTACAAGGCAAGGGAGAAGCCAGATTGCATGAGACAGAGTCGAGAGCATGCTCATCAGCAAGAAAGGACCAGAAACCAAAATTAAAGCCGGGAGGGAGATTTGGAGTCGTGGGGCACGGAATAATAGGCAGTGGATTTTGATTAAGTGGCAAATAGACACAGATTCGGTTTTGGAGAGGTAAACTATTTTGCTGGATGGGAAAACGATGCCGACTATAACACGAGTGTGGTTGAAATACTGGCACACAAAGGACCAAGAATAGACTAGCTCAGAGATGACCCCGCACAACCCAGTCTCCTGACGGGGAAAATCATGCTCAGTAGAGAAACACACACACACACACACCTTTACACAAGCCAAGTTCTCTTCTCTTTCCAGGTGTCAGACTTACCTTTTCCTTTCTTAGAAATTTATTCACAAATGAGCCAGATTGATCTCTCAGTGAGAAAGGGAAAATCATCAAAGTTGCCCTGGGGTGACAATTAGAATATTATCCAAAACAATCGTTAAAAATAGCTGCTGAGAGGGGCGCCTGGGTGGCTTGGTCGGTTAAGCGTCCGACTTCGGCTCAGGTCATGATCTCACGGTCCGTGGGTTCGAGCCCCGCATCGGGCTCTGTGCTGACCGCTCAGAGCCTGGAGCCTGTTTCAGATTCTGTGCCTCCCTCTCTCTGTGACCCTCCCCCGTTCATGCTCTGTCTCTCTCTGTCTCAAAAATAAATACACGTTAAAAAAAATTAAAAAAAAAAAAAAGCTGCTGAGACATTCCAAGGCGGGAGTGTTAATGTTACAGGACACAACGAGCAGCGACCCCTAAATATCCCCGATCGCCAAAAACCACAGTCCCCTGTGCCTGGTGCTGTGGTGACAGCGAGGTTCTATCCCTGCCACTGTCTCTTGGAAGCAGAGCTACTGAGGGCTTTCTCGGCCATCAGACCCACGGGCTGTCGGAAGTGATTACCTCCCTCCCAGATGCAACCTATCTGACCTAGCTAGCACGCAGCTTATAAACAAACGAGAAAGTGCCCGTCAATTTCACAAATGGTCCATGCCTCCAAATGATCGTATGCTCCTGCAACCTCCAGTGTGTGGATGGCCTGTCAGGTCTGTCCCGATTCATGCATGGCGAGTCTCTCCAACATAACTGACAAGGCTTCTGTTGCTGTAAGTTCAAGAGGTGAAAGCAGCTGACAAGGTCATTCATTTTGGAACAGGGCATCAATGTATAATACAGAATGGACTGCAGTCATGTTGTCTGTCTTCAGCTGGGAGAGTTTCTCAAATTATAGAATTTTATGAACAGAACAATTTCATGGAAGGGGGAAAAGAGAACAAGAGTAAAACCTCTCTTGCTAGGGATGGCTAGCAGTTTTGATTGCTGTTCTTTGCATTTGTGGCCTCTCTGTGC
Organism: Panthera pardus; assembly: GCF_024362965.1. NCBI lineage: Eukaryota > Metazoa > Chordata > Mammalia > Carnivora > Felidae > Panthera > Panthera pardus. Next base: position 110,978,492 of record NW_026526843.1, on the reverse strand, counting down.
CAGGTCAACATCCAAGCACTCTCTCGAGATTGCTCAACGTCAGCCCCGGCCTACCTCGGCCCCTTGCAAGTGAATTTTCTGATGCTTTTCATCTCTGCGATTATGCCTGCCCAGTTTCTGAACCAGACCACCAGTGTGTTGGGTCTGACATGAAGCTGGCTTCTCCCGTCTGAGCTCCTTGTGGTCCCGAAGCATCGCTTGGCCACCGAGTCACGGAATTCTCCAGTCAGCCTCTCCAGGACCCTCTCCCGCATTGGCCTCAGCCCTAGGATTAGGCTCCTGGGTCCATTTCTCTGTAAAGCTCTCATGCCTTCCATTGGGGATGTAGCTCTACCACCTAATCCCACTCACTAAAGTATTTCCCATCAATCTGCGATGGCCACGTTGCTGTCTGTGTGGGACAGAGTTAGTTTCTCATTCACTGACCTCTTTCCTTAAAGAGAGTGCTCCAAAACTTGACAAGAGTATTTGTATAAATTGCAGACTACCACCATCCCGGATTATCTCTTTCACTCCTTGTATTAGATGGGTTTTTGTTAGAGATTTATAATGATCGTTTTTGTTTTTTTGAAGAACAAACATTTTACTCACAAATAAGGTGATCTTTTGAAAACTATAGCATTGCTTTAGGAAAAATTCGCAATTAATATAGATATACTTTAGAATACATATAATTTATTCTTTTCAAATGATTTTTTATTGTGACATTCATTAAAAATTACATATTAGTGTAACAGGCAATTCTATCTTCAGTATAAACATTCAATCATAACCACTCCCAATGATCTGTATATTCCCTTCATGTTTTTCTCTTTATAGCATTTACTCATCTGAAATAATATTACATATGATTACAGTCCTGCTTTTGTCTCTTAATATCTTCAACGAGTAAGCATTTCCCATAGCATTCTGATAATATTACATAATCAAGACAGACATTTTCGACAGTTCAATGAACAATTTTATCCTGTAGATTCATCACCATATACTTAGCTTTTCTACTACTGTCAGAAGTGTAGGCTCTTTCCAAATTCTGCTGTTCTAATGAACACTACAATTAGTTTCTTTGTGTATATCAATGTTCCCCATTAATAATTATTTCTCAGAATAAATACACAGCTGTAATATTTCTGGGGCAGAGACAGAAACACTTACATGTTGCCAAACTGATTTTAAAAAGGATATTCCACTAATTCCAAATATGAGCCCTGAGAGTACTTGCCTTATGAGTACTCACTGGCCTAGGCCAAAATATTATTTTGTTTTAAACTATATTTCACTTATTACCATGGAGGTAGGCCATTTTTATCTTTGTGCTTTCTACTTGTATACCTAAGGCAGTTTTCAGTTTATTGGTTTTACACACTTACTGATTATAGTATTTGCATCTTATTTGTGTGTATCTATCCTTTAGTTAATATAACATAAATGTAAGTCACAATAACAACAAATCCCAAAAGTGGGATTGCTGGATCATATGGGAGTTCTATTTTTTAAATGTTTTATTATTTGTTTATTTTGAGAGAGAGGGAGGGAGGGAGGGAGGGTGTACATGCGTGTGGGGAATGGGCAGAGAGAGGGAGAGAGAGAATCCCAGGTAGGCTTAATGCTGTCAGCACAGAGCCAGATGCGGGGCTTTACCCCACCAACTGTGAGATCATGTCCTGAGTTGAAACCAAGAGTCAGACATCCAACCTACTGAGCCACCCAGGCGCCCATGTGAATTCTATTTTTAATTTTGTGGAGGAGCTTCCATACTGTTTTACATGATGGCTGTACCAATTTACATTCCCACTAACGTTACATAAGGGGTCTCTCTTCACACTCTCAACAACATTTGTTATCTCTTGTCTTTTTCATAATAGCTGTCTTAATAGGTGAAGTGATATCTCATTGTGTTTTTGATTTGCATTTCCATGATGATTAGTTATGCTCACCACTTTTTCATGTACCTGTGGCTACTTGTATGTCTTCTTTGGAAAAATATCTATTCAGGTCTTTTGCCCTTTTTTTTTTTTTTTTTTTTTTTTTGAGAGAGAGAGAGAAGGGGAGAGGGGCAGAAGGAGGGAGGGAGGGAGAGAGAGAGAGATTGAGAGAGTGAGAGAGAGGGAATCCTAAGCATACTCCATGCTCAGTGTGGAGCCTGATGTGGGGTTTCATCCCATGACCCTGGGATCATGACCTGAGCTGAAATCAAGAGTCAGACACTAAACTGACTGAGCTATCCAGGTTCATTTTTTAAATTGGATTATTTGTGGTGTTTGGCTCTTGAGTTGTATGAGTTCCTTATATATTTTGGATATTAACCTCTGCTACACCTCAGAAACATGGTTTGCAAATATTTTCTCCCACTCTATATGTTACCTTTTCATTTTGTTAATGGTTTACTTTGCTGTCTAAAAGCTTTTTAGTTTGATGTGGTCTCACGTGTTTATTTCTGCTTTTGTTGCTTGTGCTTTTGATGTCATATATAAAAAAATTATTGCCAAGACCAATGTCAAGGGGCTTTTACCTTGTGTTTTCTTCTAGGAATTTTACAGTTGCAGGTCTTGCATTTAAATCTTTCACCTATTTTGGGTTAACTTTTTTGTATGGTGCCAGATAGGGGTCCAACTTCATTCTTTTATGTGTGTATATCCAGTTTTCCCAGCACCATTTATCGAAGAGACTATTCTGTACCCATTGTGTATTCTTGGCACCCTTGTCAAAGATTAGTTGACCATATATGTGTGGTTTTATTTCCGGGCTCTCTATTATGTTCCATTGATCTATGTGTCTGTTTTTATGCCAGTACCATATTGTTTTGATTACTGTAGCTTTGAAATATAATTCGAAACTAGGAAGTGTGATGCCTCCAGCTTTGTTCTTCTTGATCAAGACTGTTTTGGCTATTTGGGGTCTTTTGTGGTTTCATTTATCCCTTGGATGCAAAGATGGTTCAATATATACAAATCAATAAGTGTGATACACCACATTAACAGAATAAAGGATAAAAACCATGTGATCATCTCAGCAGATGTAGTAAAGTATTTGAAAAAATTCAACATCCTTTCATGTTAAAATCTCTCAATAAATTAGGTATACAAGGAGTATGCCTCAACATAATAAAGGCCATATATGACAAGTCCATAGTTAATATCATACACAACAGTGAAAAGCTAAAAGTTTTTCCTCTAAGATTGGAAATAACACAAGGGTGCCCACTCTCTTCACTTCTATTCAACATAGCATGAAAGTCCTAACTAGAGCAATTAGGCAAGAAAAAGAAATAAAAGGTGTTCAAATTCAAAAAGAAGAAAGTAAATGGTCTCTCTGCAGATGACATGATCTTATATAGAAAAAAAACCCCAGGGATGCCTGGGTGGCTCAGTCAGTTGAGCATTCAACTCTTGATTTTGGCTCAGGTCATGATCCCAGGGTAGTGAGATTGACCCTGCATCAGACTCTGTGCTGAGCATGGAGCCTTCTTAGGATTCTCTCTCTCCCCCCCCCCTCTACCCCTCTTCCTGGCTCACATGCTTTCTCTAAAAGAAAAAAAAAAAGAAAAAAACCCTAAAGATTCCACCAAAAAACTGTTAGAACTAATTAACAAATTCAGTAAAGTTGCGAGATACAAAATCAATATACAAAAACCAGTTGTGTTTCTGTATACTGACAACACACTATCTGAAAAAGAAGCTGGGGGGAAAACCCCAGTTATAATAGCATTGAGGGGCGCCTGGGTGGCTCAGTCGGTTAAGCGTCCGACTTCGGCTCAGGTCACGATCTCGCGGTCCGTGAGTTCGAGCCCCGCGTCGGGCTCTGGGCTGACGGCTCAGAGCCTGGAGCCTGCTTCCGATTCTGTGTCTCCCTCTCTCTCTGCCCCTCCCCTGTTCATGCTCTGTCTCTCTCTGTCTCAAAAATAAATAAAATGTTAAAAAAAAAATTAAAAAAAAAAAAGAAAAGAATAAAATACTTTGGAATAAATTTCACCAAGGAGGTGAAAGTTCTGTTATTGAAAACTATTAAGACCACGATGAAAAGAAATCAAAGAAGACACAAATAAATGGAGAGATATCTTGTATTCTTGGATCAGAAGAGTTAATATTGTTAAAGTGCCCATACTACCTAAAGTAATCTAAAAATTCAATGCAATCCCTATCAAAATTCCAATGGCATTTCTCATAGAAATAGCAAAAACAATCTTCATATTCATATACAACCACAGAAGACCCCGAATAGCCAAAGCAATCTTGGGAAAGAAGAAACTACTGAGAGCTTTTTTGATCACGAATGAGTGTTGAATCTTGTTAAATGTGTTTTCTGCAACAATTAATAGCGATTATCTGATTTTTCTTCTTTAGTCTGTTGATATGATAGATTACATTGATGTATTTTTAAAAAGACTTTATTTCTTTAGAGCAGTTTTAGGTGCATAGAAAAATTGAGGGGAAGGTATGGATTTCCCATATACTCCCAACCCCTACACAAGCATAGCCCCTCTCCACATTATCAGTATCATTCACAAGACTGGTACATTTGTTACAGTTGAAGAACTTACATTGACACATCATAACCACCCAAAGCCTTTAGTTTCATTCTTAGTGTTGTACATTTTATAGAGTTTGACAAATGTATATGTATCATTGAGATGACATATCTCCATCATTATAATATGATAGAGAGTACTCTCATTGCCCCCAAAGCCCTCTGTGCTTCAGCTCTTCTTTCCTCCTCTCTCCTCCAACCCTTAGCAACCACTGATCCTTTTAGTGTCGCCATAGTTTTGCCTTTCCCAGAATGTCAGTCAATTGGCTTCTTTCACTTAGTAATATGCACTTAAGGTTCTTCCACGTCTTTTTGTGGCCTGATAGGTCACTTCTTTTTAGTGCTGAATAATATTCTATTGTCTGCATGTACCATGGTTTATTTATCCATTCACCTGCTGAAGGGCATCCTGGTCATTTTGAACTTTTGGCAATTATGAATAAAGCTGCTATAAGTATCCATGTGCTGGTTTTTGTGTGGACATAAGTTTTCAGCTCCTTTGGGTAAATACTAAGGAATATGATTGCTGAATCTTATGGTAAGAACACGTTTAGTTTTCTAAGAAACTAGCAAACTGTCTTCCAAAGTAACAGTACCATTTTGAATTCCCACCAGCAATGTATAGGAGTTCCTGTTGCTCCACATCCTAGCTAACATTTGGTGTTGTCAGTGTTCCAGATTTTGGCCATTCTAATAGGTGTGTAGTAGTATCTCACTGTTGTTTTAACTTCAATTTCCATTATGACATATGATAGGAAGCATTTTTATATGTTATTTGCCATCTGTGCATCTTCTTTGGTGAAGTGTCTGTTAAAGTCTTTGGCCTATTTTTTAATTGGGTTGTTTTTTATGGTTGAATTTTAAGAGTTCTTTTTATTTTGGGATAACAGTCCTATATCAGATGTGTCTTTTGAAAATCTTTTCTCCCAGTCTGTGCTTTGTCTTCTAATTCTCTTGACATTGTCTTTTGCAGAGCAGAACGTTTTAACTTTAATGAAGTCCAGCCTACCAATTATTTCTTTCATTGATCATGCCTTTGGTGTTGCTCTAAAAAGTCACTGCCATTCCCAAGTTCATCTAGGTTTTCTCTTATGTTATCTTCTGGGAGTTTTATAGTTGCATTTTACATTTAGGTCTATGATTCACTTTGAGTTAATTTTTGTGAAAGGTGTAGGGTCTGTGCTTAGGTTACTTTTCTTTGTATGCGAATGTCCAGTTGTTCTAGCACCACGTGTTGAAGAGACTATCTTTACTCCATTGTATTGCTTTTGCTCCTTTGCCAAAGATCAGCATCGGTGCATTTTTGAATGTTGAGCCAGACTTGCATATCTGGAATAAATTCCACTTGGTCATGGTGTATTCTTTTTATACATTGTTGAATTTTATATTTAATATTTTGTTGACAATTTTTGTGTCTAAATTCATGAGTGATACTAGTGTGTTGTGGTTTTTGGGTTTTGGTTTTTCGGGAGGCCTAGTTGTTCTAGTTTTGGTGTCAGGGTAACATTTGCCTCATAAAATAAGTTGCAAAATTTTCCTCCTATTCTCTGGAAAAGATTTTGTATAATTGGTGTTAACTCTTCTTTAAATGTTTGGTAGAATTCTCTTATGAAACTGGGCCTCAGTAATTCTATTTAGGGGAGTTCTAAAATTACAAATTCAATTTCTTTAGTGGTCATAGGACTATCCAGATTATCTATTTCGTTTTCGTTGAGTTTTGGTAGCTTGTGGTTTTAGAAGAATTAGTCCATTTCTTCTAAGTTATTAAATTTATTGGTGTAAATTTTTTGTAGTATACCATCAGTAACTTTTTAATGATTAATAAGATCTGTAGTGAAATCCCCTGTTTAATTTCTGATATTGGTGACTTATTTCTTTTCTATTTTAATTTTTATCAGCTGTACTAGAACTTTATCAATATTATTTTATTTTTAATGAACCAAAATTGTATTTCATTTTTACTATTATTTTCCTATTTTCAATTTCATTTATTTCTGATTTTTATTATTTCTTTCTTTCTGCTTGCTATGGTTTATTTTACTCTTCTTTTCCTAGCTTCTTGAAATAGAAACTTTGGTTACTGATTTTTGATCTTTCCTCTTTTCTGCTATAAATTTCCCTCTCAGCACTGCTTTAGCTACATCCCATATGTTTTCTTCTGTTGTGTTTTTATTTTAAATTTTTCTGTGTATTTTTTATTTCCTGGAGACATCCTCTGACATTTGAGTTATTTAGGAGTGCTTAATTTTCAGGTGTTTAGAGATTTTCTTGTTCTTTTTTTTGTTGTTGTTATTGGTTACTAGTTTGATTCCATACGGTCAGAAAACATGCTATGTATGATCTCAATGCTTTCAAATTCTTTGAATTTTGCTTTATGGCTCAAGATATTGTCTATTTTGGTGACCATTACATGGATGCTATTGTTAGGTGGAGTGTTTTATATATGCCAATTAGACACTGTTGGTTATCTTGTTCATATTTTCTATATCCTCTTTGATTTTCTGCCTAATAATTCTTCAATTGATGAGAGGCAAATGTTGAAGTCCCTACCTATAATTGTGAACTGGTCTATTTCAACTTTCAGCTCTATTAGTTTTTCTTTCATTCATTTTAAGGCTTTGCTGTTTGGTGCGTAATCAGAGTCATTATAGCTAATAAATGTATTGACCCTTTCATTATTATGTAATGTGCCTGTCTCTGCTAATTTTCTTTCATCTGTAGTCTACTTTATCTGATATTAATATAGCCTCTCTGATTGTTTTAATTAATGTCTGTATAGATCTATTTCCATCCTTTTACTTTCAACCTACCTGTAACATGAAATTTGAAGTGAATTCTTTTATAAACTGAATATATTTGGTCCTGTTTTTTCAATTCACTCAGTGCGTCTGCCTTTTTAGTGGTGTATTCAGACCATTTACATTTAAGATAATGACTGATATATTAGAACTTAAGTCTGCCTTTATTATTATTTTTATAGTTTCTTCCTTCTCTTTTTGTTTTCCTGTGGATTACATGAACTTTTTTTATGAATACATCTTAAAATATTCACAGTGTTTCTGGATTTCTCTTTGCATAGCTTTCTTAGTGGCTGCTCTAGATATTACAACATAAATATGTGATGTAACAGTCTACTATATTAACATTTTGCCACTTCAAGTAAAGTATGGAAATCTTGCTTCCATTTAGGTCCCTTTACTCTCATTTCCTTCAACCATTATTGTCTTGAGTATCAGATGGTGTTATAACTTTTGTTTCAATCATAAAATACAATTTGTAAAATTTGGGCAGAGAAGGATAGTCTACCGTATTCACTCATATGGCTGCTCTTTCTGTTGTTCAAGGAAGTAAATAATAAAGATTAGGACAGAAATAAATGAAATAAAGACTAGGTAAACAATGAAAAAGATAAATGAAACTGAGGGGTTGAAAAGACAAAGCTGACAAAAGTTTAGCTAGACTAAGAAAAGACTCAAATAAATAAATTATAAATGAAAGAGGAGACATCACAACTGATAGCACAAAAATAAGAAGGATCACAAGAGACTACTTTGAAAAATGATGTGCCAACAAATTGGATATCGTAAAAGAAATGGATAAATTTCTAGAAATGTACAACCTACAAACACCGAATCATGAGGAAATAGAAAATCCTGAACAAGGGCACCTGGACGACTCAGTCGGTTGAGCGTTGGACTTTGGCTCAGGTCATGATCTCACAGTTCTTTTGTCCCCTTCTCTCTGCCCCTCCCCCACTCATGCTCTCTCAAAAATAAACATTAAAAAAAGAAAAAAATCTGAACAGAGTAATAATGAATAAGGAGATTGAATCAGTAAAAACAAAAACAAAAACAAAAACAAAAAACAAAAAACAAAAAACAAAAAAACCTCCCAACAAAGAAAAGCCTAGGACCAGATGGCTTCACTGGTGAAATCTACCAAACATTAAGAAGAATTAATGCCAATCCTTCTCAAATTCTTCCAGCAAATTGAAGAGGAGGGAACAGTTCCAAACTCATTTTATTGTGCCAGCATTACCCTGATACCAAAGCCAGACAAGCATACTACTATAAAAGAAAATTATAAGCCAATATCTTTGATGAACATAGATCCAAGAATCCCCAACAAAATACTAGCAACTGAATTCAACAACACATTAAAATGATCATACACCATGATCAAGTGGAATTTAACCCTGGGATGCAAGGTGGTTGAACATATACACATCAAAAAGCATGATACATAACATGAACAGAATGAAGGATAAAAGCCATATCATCTCAATAAATGTAGAAAAATTCAACATCCTTTCATGATAAAAAAGACCCTTAACAAATTAGGTATAGAAAGAATGTATTTCAACATGACAAAGGCCATATATGACAAGCCCATGTTAACATCATACGCAAGGGTACAAAGGGTACAAAGGGTACAAAGGTAAAGCTTTTCCTGTAATATCAGGATGCTCACTTTCCCTACTTCTAGTTGTAGTGAGAGCAATTAGGCAAGAAAAAGATAAAAGACACCTAAATTGGAAAGGAAGAAATATAACTGTCTCTGTAGAGGACATGATCTTATACACAGAAAATTCTAAAGACTCCACCAAAAAACCCACTAAAGCTAATAAACGAATTCAGCTAAGTTGCCGGACACAAAATTAACTTTCTTCCTTCTTGATGCTTCAAGATTCCTTCTTTTATAACTTGAAGAACTTACTGCAGACATTATTTAAGAGTAAGTCTAGTAACGACAAATTCTTTTAATTTTTCTTTATCTACAAATGTCCCGATTCCCCTTCACACCTAAAGGATACTCTTCCCTTTCAGAATTTAAAAAATATTATACCACTTCCTTCTGTCTTCCATGGTTTCAGATGAGAAATCCACTGCTATTCAAATTGGTGTTCCGATAGGTAATGTGTCATTTCTGCTCCTTTCAAGATTTTTTCTTTGCCTTTAGTTTTCAGAGGTTTACCTATGATGTTTTAATATGATTTAAAAAATTTTCTATCCTGTTGGGGCTTGCTTATATTTTTTTTATCTGTGCATTCTCTTTCTTTGGAGTGTTTTAAGTCATTATTTTTTCTAATATTCTTTCAGTCTCACTCTCTTTCTCCTTTCCTCCTGGGACTCCAATGCTCTGAATATTTTCCTTATTGTTCCACAAGTTCCTGACAGTCTGATTATTATTTTTTTTCAATATATTTCCTGTCATTCAGATTGGGTAAATTTTATTATTTGTCCTCAAATTCACTGATTCTATCTGCTGACATATTTACTCTGGTATTGAGTTCATTTAGCAAGTTTTAAAATTTGGGATATTGTGTTTTTCGATTTGAAGATTTCCATTTTAATCTTTTTAATAACTTGTATTTCTTTTCTGAGATTTTCTATTTTTTTCATTTATTTCACAAGAATTTGTTATTGCTTGTTGAAGTTTATTTGTGATGGCTTCTTTAAACTCCTCGTCAGATAATTCCAACATCTGATTCATCTCTGTGTTGGCATAGGTTTTGTCTTTTTTCATTCAAGTTGTGATTTTCCTGGCTCTTGATATGATGGGTGATTTTTTTATTGTATCCTGGACTTTTTACTATGTTGTGAGACTCTACGTCCCATTTAAATCTTTTATTTCAGTAGGTAGTCACCTGCTTAGGTTTAACATGCAGGTCCTGACCTATTTTTGTGGTGTGGCTTGAATGACAGCTTAGTTTTCAGAGCCTCTGCAGTATTTTTTGGAGTGCTTGGTTTATCTGGTGCTGCAGGAACTCCCAGTGGTCTCTTGGGGTGCTGCTTGAGGGGACCAAAGGAGTTGCCCTAGTCAGGGTTGCCTGATGTCTCTAGGTAGAAGAAGAAAGTCTCTGGCCCACAAGGATGAAGAATGTTTCCCGGGCCAGGCAACTTGTGTATAGCAGAATCTCTTTTTGAGGGCCAACCTACCACTAGGTGTCTATTGGCAAGGAAGGAGAGTCTCAGGTCTGGCAAGGGAAGACAGCACTTCCTTTAGTTGCTTGCTTTTAGCCAGGTTCCTAATGGATCCCCTTTGCCAGTATTGTCAGGATCACCTGCTGTTGTCAGAGGGCCTACTGTCTGAACTGGTAGAGAAATGAGCCCACCTGGGTTGCCCTGTGTCGCTAGGTTGAGGGTCTGAAAATGCTGGGTCTGGGTTGCCTTCTCCTGTTGGGTGGGGAGAAGAAAGGGAGGTATAAGACATCCTGCTGCTGTGTTGTTCCTATTGTCCCAGGATCTCAAACCAGCTTGGCTTTCTCTTCCCACCTTCCAGAGGGCTCCTTTGGTTGCCTCTTAGTCCTTTCCAGGGTTTATAGTTGTACTTAGCAGGGGGGAGCAGGGAGAAATGTGTCTAAGCCATCTTGTCCAGACCAAAATTTCTTTTTAACTTTTAATTATTTATTTTAAAACTAAAGAACAATTTAAGAGAGTATCATTATGATTATGTGATTGCTACTAGAAATAATTTTGGCATAGTAATAAAAGGCATTTAAAAAAAAATTATCTGCTCCAGGTGTATAATATACTAGCTATGTCACTAAGAGTGAGGAAAGTAAAAGGAGAGATTAGAAAGATTGTGAGAAACAGCCTTGAAGCCAAGGGTGGAAAGTGTTAAGAAGCTGAGAGAGGTTATTATTATATTTGCTTTATGATGGGATTAGAAACCAGAGGATCTGAAGCATTAGGTTGCTTGCCCAAAATTGCTTTGGCATTTGGCTGCAGGATGGTTGCAGAATTCAGGATTATGACATTCCAAGACCATGGTAACAGCACACTGTTTCCCAGGGTGCCACTTTCAAACTCCAAACACAACATTTTCTAGAAGATACACCACAAGAGTCAAGTACTTTTTGCCTATCTGGCAAATGAACAAAAACTTTCAAAAGAAAAATGTTTACTAAATTTGACTGGTATTAAATGTCTGTTATTAATTGTCTCTTAATCATCCTGCATGGAGGGGGCTTAATTAATGTTCATGAATTCATTTCAAGCTAATGATTACCAAAGGAGTGCTTACTTTTAGAGGAGGAGTATTAAATTCTAATTGGCATTTGGGTAAGTTTGTAAAGCCATTTCTTATGTCTTTCTTCAAGCAACTGATTTCTCAAATTCATCTGTGACAATTTCTAATATGTCACATTTCTCCAAGTTTCTTTTGCCCATGATCACTTCCATATAAGCTAAACCTTTATTCCCAATAGTACATGCAGGGTTTCAGATAAAAGCTGACCACTTCCTGATTAAATGTGTTTCAGTCTTTCATTAAATCTCTGTATATAATGAAATCTATATTCCTGACTTTTTCAGGGTCAATTTTTAGAAATCTAATGAAAGACTCAAATATATGTATACTCAAATATATGCATATATATGTATATGTATATACACACACATATATGAGTTTTTTCAGATATATATGTATATATACATATATAATTTATATATTTATAAATTTGTGTGTGTGTATATATGTATATATATGTATATATATATGTATATATATATATAAATTCATAATATTTAGGAGTTTTTTCCAAAGAGAACTTTGTTTTTAAAGAAATGTAAGACAAGAGACTTCCTTCCCCCCAAAATCCTCCAGGAAAACTATCTCCAAATGAAACCAAACTACAGATAGCATTCTGGATGAAATTCACTACCCAATACAAAAAGTTTATGTATTTTGGCAAGTGCAATTGGGCTGTGATTATTTGTTATATTGAGCCATGGGAAACTACTCACTGGAAATAGATTAAGGTATCTTTGGAAAATCTCTTAACACTTTCAAGATGTCGGGATGCCATCTCACCTACCCCAAATTTCCTCCAGCACATTAAATAGCCTCCCAGCATCCGGAAAAAGTGAAACAAGCTTCCAAAAGTGTTCATCTTGCAGTTAGCTGACACTCCTGCCTGAGGTGCAACTGATTTCAAGGGTCTTGGCTTCCTCCTGCGTGTCTTAGAGTATTTGTGGGAAAAGTTATGATACTTTGGTAATTTGAGACCTCAACTCACAGCTGAGCTATTAAATCACGACTCTATGAGGAGGTGAGATGGCAAGGATTTGAGTAGGAATGATTAGGTTTATAAATTACAGGTGCAAGAATTCATCCAATAATTTAAATTATTACTCAACTTGGAAGAATCTAAGGGTCAGAGCCACAAAATATGATGTACAAATGATTTCACCAAGAGGAGCGATGGCGCTCATTTCTAGGGCAGGTTCTAACATCTATAATCCTGCTACTTTAGGCAACAGGAAGCAAGTCTGCCCTTGCAAACCTGCCTAGAAGCACTGATATTATTAGTTTTCCTAATCATTTGTTTGGCAATATCAGGTGATCAACTGATACTTTAGAATATTCCCCTGCACCAAAAACTGTCCTCATGTGAATTGAACTGGTAAAAAGCCATCGTTATTTTCACTGCAGTAGTGACTGGCTCTGCAAGTGCCAAGGCAAACTGGACAAATACTTATTTAATGTTAAGTAATCATTTGCTTTTTTGATAGTAAAAAAAATCCCAACTTATTATTGTAACCCAAATGTCTCCTGGGGGATATGAATGAGGTCAAATTAATCCAAACTCCCTGGATCTTAACTCCACCTGCTTATTCAGAGTCACCAGTGCTACAGTCTGAATATCTGGGCCACCCTTCCCCAAATTCACTTTTGAAATCCTAACCCCTAAGAGGATGGCATTAGGAGGTGGTGGCCTATGGGGGGTGATGAGGTCGTAAGGATGGAGCCCTCATGATTGGGATTAGTGCCCTTATAAGAGAGACCTCACCGAGTTCCTTACTCCTTCTAGCATGTGCCGATACAACAAGAAGTCAGCAGTCTGCAACCTGGAAGAGGGCTGTCACCAGAACCCAGTCATGTTGACATTCTGATCTTGGACTTCCAGCCTCCAGAATTGTGAGATATAAATGTTGGTTTATGAGCCAGCCAGTTTATGGCATTTTTGTTATAGCAGCCTGAACAGACAGCTTTCTAGAAAAGCCCCTTCCCAAGCAAGTATTCCTGGGTGTCCCTGGAGGGTTTTCACAGGGAGCTCATGAATGGATACGATAGCCACAGCTTCCACACATCCACTAGAATCAAAATTTCCTCCTCTCCCGCAATGGCTTCCTCTTGTCAGTGTCATCTACTCAAAAGTGGAATGAGGTCTCTTCCCAGTACTTCTGCTGAGGGTAAGAACTTCGATTTCCCCACTGACTGTGCTCTCTTGCTATGCTCCTTAAATGGTCCATTATGCAGTAGCAGAGAGATGTTCATTTGGGGGCAGCAGTCTAGAGTATGTCTCTCTTCTCTGCCATGTGATATTCTTTGTCACCTGAGCCTCAAAGCAAAAATCCGTGTGTTCAGTCTCAGAGTGCTTCATAAAATAGTTCCTTCCATGTTATATATCAATAATACCTTTCTCCATCAAGGCTCAAAACCACTGTATCAAACCAGGCGAGAACAATAATCTTGTGTTGTACACTCTGGCCCTCATTTCCAATTTTCCACCCTTCTCTACCTGTGTAATACATGCATCAAACTCCTCTTTCTTCCTTCAGATGCAAAAGTCAAGAACTCAAGGATGCATTTCTCAATTCAGAGAAATATTGCCCACCCTACCAAACCCCTCTGCTGCCAGTGGTAAGTGATTCTCTGTGAGATAGTATATCTTTCATTGCCTTCAATCCTCCACTTGGTTTTCCACCATGTTTTGACATGGCCTTGGATTCTCTAGAGCAGTGGTCTCCAAAATGAGGTGGTCACACCCCAGGAGTAAGTGAGATAACACACTGGGGTATAGAGAGCAAATGTCAGAATCAGTAGATAGGCAGATTCAGTTTTATTATTATTTAACATATAGATCACCACCAGTGCCCTCCCTCAGTCTGTATGAGAGGGCTATGTGTTTTTCAAGGTATCCTGGGGAAGGAGTGAATGTTCCATACTGGGAATAGTTGACAATGGAGACTTCACATCATCATTTCTTTCAGCATATTGACAAGTATTACCATTGATATGTTCCTGGTTAGGTGGCATTACAAATTAAGTTACTCAGTTTTAACTAATAACTCTCTCAAATTTGGCAAGGAACTTAAAAAATCCTTGCAAAGAAACCATAGATCAAGATATGACCATTAGTACAAACTCACAAAAGTGTAAGAGAAATGTCAGCACTAACAATTCTTCCATCCTAGTAGCTCAGGATCAGCATTATTATAAAATAATGAATTCAAATCAGATTACTTAAAAATAGAAGTTATTAAGGAGACCATTTAAAATATGTTGTTAACAATTATCTTTGCTTGGAGTCCCTCCAAAACAGACTCCAAGATGAGGATTAAGATGCAAGTGTCTTATCTGGGAGGTGATTCCAGGAAGCACATTGAGGGAGTAGGAGAGTGACGTACAAAGGCAGGAAAGCCAATAAAGGGTATGCTGATAAATGGATCACTACTCTGGGCACCCAGGACCCTCTGAGGGCCTGTGTAGACCAAAACTGTCCTTCTGAGGTGCAAGGAAGTTGGAGTATTTATCCACTGACTCTTGTCTTTCATTGGTTAAGAGTCATTCCTGGGGTGTGTTAGGTCCCTAGCATTCTGGTCTCTCCCACACGTACTAACTACACTTTAATAGTCCAAGAATGCTTTCATGAGGAAGGTGTTACCTTATTCTGCAGGGAAAAGCAGAAACCATGTTTAGAAGGATTCCGCAGTGAAGAGATTGTATAACAGAAGAGTCAGAGACAAGAATGTAAAGGCCTGTCTGCAGATTTTGAAATTTATCCTGTAGGCAACTGAGAGTCATTGAATGTGTTTGGGTAGTGACATGACATGATGGAAACTTTATTTTAGAACTGTTTGTTTACAGTATATTCCATTGTGTGAACAGGGGAAGGGAAGAGGTGGACACAAATATGTAAGAGCTTGTAAATTTACTTAAGTTGTATAAAGTCTACTTTGTATACCATTCTTTCCAAACAGAGGAGAGAAAAGAAGTGCTTCTTGGGGGACTGCATTTTGATGAGAAACTTGGGCCAGCATTCCCCTCGGAAAAGAAGAATGAGGCAAACAAATGGCATCTGAGTTTTGGTCTTCCATTATTCAAACTTTCCTAAAAAGTGGCAGCATGGAAATCTTCAAGTCTGCTTGGAATCTGAGCCAATTTGATGGGAGAATCTGCAGATTTTCAAGCAGTAAGTTGATCTGTGGTGGCCTTCAACCCAGGAGTGAGGAATTTTCTGTTTATAGTCTTGACTCAAAAGAGATCCAAATTTGCCCCACCCTGAAAGTGCATCACTAAGAGGAAATATTCAGTGTTTAAAATGGTTTATAATATGATTATACCAAAATTTTCTTTTTTTTCTTTTCTTCCTCTGTGAAAATAAATGCAACATGTTTGACACTGATTCGACATCAGGCAAGGGAATTGTGCTCTGAAGGCACACGCACATACATGCCCACCCCACATTGTATTGGCTGGGAGCTCTGCACTGAGAGAGATGCTCGGGCATATTTCTGCATGAAGCAAAATCAATATGGGTGAAACTGAAAACCATCTGTTGGGAACTTTTGGAAAGGTAGATGAAAGAGGAGGTGAGAGACAAGGGTGAAGACTTGGGAAACCATCCAAGGAAGCTCTTTTGACAACTCAAGTCATTACTTAACATGGATACAGACATCTGGGAGGCCCCAAGGTAAGCCCACGGGCCCTGCCTGAAGGGGCCTAGAGCCAACATGGGGTTGGTACAGTTCAAAACAAACCTCTGGCATCTCAAAATGTTCCTGCACCTTTTTTCTCTTGGGTTCCACCTTGCTAGGCAACCCTCCTCTCCTCTGTGGTTTTTCTGCCATTTCCTGCTTTTCTCATTCTGTAGTCACCACCCAGCTCCCTATGGGTGGAATAATAATTTAGTACAAGTTCAATTTTTAAAAACTGTTTTGCAATAAAATCTTACCGCTTTTGTTCTCTGTGGCTAGAGGGGTGGTGGCCTGGTATGACTGCCCCAAGTTTAAAGGCAGGGAAAATAAGGATAATGGATTAAGTGATTTGCCAGAGATGAAATGAATGAGATTAGCACCCGTTACTTTTTATCCCAGTAACTGAAATAAATACAAGAACTGGATTGTTGCAATTATTTAGGAAAGCACTGGAAAACATCATTCTTTGTGATTCTTGTGTAATGAATGTGGTGACAGAGAAGGTGGCTATCCCAGTTTTTAATTCAGTGAAGGTTTAGAACATATTTCTAATTCCTTTGACACATCCCCAGGTTTTCATGCATAAAATGGAGCTAATACAGTAATTAGTACCCACCTTATGGGGTGGTTGTAAGGATTAAATGACTTAAAATATGCCGAGCACTTAGGACAGTACATGGCACCTAATAAGCACTCAATACATTTATTATTATTATAGTTGTTGCAATACAACAGCAATTTATTTTGAAGTGACAACCCTAATATTCAAATCTTCGAAAAATTTATACCAGACAATGCCTAGCTGCAAAGGAATCATACTGGCTTACCTGAGAACCTTATTAGAATGAGAAAATAAGGGGTAGAGATTGCGTTCATGAGAGGTCTGTCACTCTTCCAAAACATTTTGGAAATTCAACTCTTCATTTTAGAGATTATTTACATCAGAGCTGGCTGTGCCTTTGGGAAAATGGAACCCAAATATTGCAGGTGCCATTCCTGCTCCTACCTACCTGCTCATCATAGCACCCCATTTCCCAGCCACTAAGGGTGTACTATGCTCAGGTTCTGATGTGATACCAAATTTCTCTGTGACTGCTAAAGCAACCAATCTTGCTTGTCACACCTGTGTCACCTCTCAAATACAAACAAACCCCACAGGTCATCTCTCCTGTCTCATATTCTCAGCCAAGTTTCTCTGCTTTGCTTATCACCTCTCTTGCTCTTCCTGTCCCTCCCAATCCTTTATACAGTGTCCACTGGAATTCCAATGCCCCCTTCCATGGCAAGCAATCTCGTGGATGGCCATTCCTTAATCATCTAGTGTTAACTGAAACCTGGCTTTTCCATGAAGCTCTCTACTTCCTAAAGCTCCTTTAGGCAGATGTTGTCCATTCTGCTGGGTTTCAGGAAGATGATGATCATCATTCACCTATTCTCTCCCCATCTTTATAAGAAAACCTTTATATAAAAAACTTCTGGGGAACTTCTACTTTTCAGGAAGATATAATGGATCTACTTTTCTTTATTCCTCCTACTAAGTACAACTAAAAACCACAAACATTATATATAAAGCAAACATAAAAAGATTCTGAAAGGTGGAGAAAGGAAGTCAGACTGGCTAGGGACCTTAGGACCTGAAGAACAACAAGGTCGTGAATTCTGTGGATTTTCTTTTTGCCTCATGTATCATAGAATTGGAGCTGAAGAAGCGGACAATCTGGAACACAAACAGATTCAGACAAAAAAAAAAAAAACAAACCCTGAACAAAAGCCTTCTACCTCCAGCCCAAGTACCAGGAAAGGGACAGCCTTGCAAGACAGAACCTTTAGAAAATAACTACTTTACTCTGGCCAAACACCACAGAAAGAGCTGTACTCTAGACTTGCACCATTGCGTGGCTGTAACAAGCCCCTCCTCTCACCAGAGTGGTCAGAGGAAGCTGAGTAGGGAGCCATGTCTTTCATCTCTGCTTGGCGGTAACAAACACACATCCCTTGCAGTGCTGGTGGAGACCATGTGGGAAGTCTGCACCCCCATACCCACCTTCCCTTCCCTCCTCCCCACCAGGAGTCCAAGGGGAGAGTCAGGACTTTCACCACTATCCATTGGTAATGAGACAACCAGCCCCAGTGTCAGTGAAGGCTCTGTAGGGAGCTGGAACTCCCCTAGGATGACGACAGAGGCTGAGTGGGGAACCTGAGCTTCTATGCTTATCTGGCAGGAATGAAGTGCCACTCCTACTTCTCCTACCAGAGCAGTGTCAGGAAGCCAGCTGAAACAGGAGGTTTAAACAAGAGCCAGAGTATCATAGCATAAGTGTCCAGGTCTCAATAAGAAATCACTCATCATACAAAGAACCAGGAAAATCTCAATTTGAATGTAAAAGACAATCAATAGATGCCAACACTAAGATGGAAGAGCTGTTAGAATTATATGACAAAGACCAAAGCAGCCATCATAAAAATGCTTCGATGAGCAATTACAATTCAAATGTTAAAAAAGCAGACAACATCAGCAAAGAAATAGGAAGTCTCAGCAAAGAAAAGGAAGATATAAGGAAGACCCAAATGGAATTTGTAGAACTGAAAATACAGTAACCCAAATTAAAAAAAAAACAAAACAATAGATGGGCTCAATAGCAGGATGGAAAGGATAGAAGACAGAACAGGTGAACCTGAAGAACCTTTAATGTTCACTAAAGATTACCAAATCTGAAAAACAGAGAAAAAATAGACTGAAAAACATGAACAGAGCTTCAAGGAACTGTGGGACTATAATAAAAGATCTGGGGCTCCTGGGTGGCTCAGTCAGTTGAGCGCCTGGCTCTTGGTTTTAGCTCAGGTCATGATCTCACAGTTCATGAGTTCGAGCCCTGCATCAGGCTCCGTGCTGACAGTGCAGAGCTGCTTGGAATTCTCACTCTCTCCCTCTCTTTCTGCTTCTCCCCTTCTCTCTCTCTCTCAAAATAAATAAATAAACTCCAAAAAATAAATTAAGAAAAGATCTAACATCTGGGTCATTGGAGCCCCATATAGAGAGGGGAGAGGATGGGGCTGGAAATGTGCTTAAAGAAAAATAGCCCAAACTCTCCAAATATGTTAAGATATATAAGTCTACAGGTTCAAGTAATTGGGCAAACCTCAGACAGGATAAAACCAAAGAAATCCACACCAAGCCATATAATAGTCCAACTTTTGAAAGCTAAAGCTGAAGATAAATCTTGAAAGCAGTAAGAGACAAACAACACATTACCTATACGGGGAAAATAATTCAATTAACAACAGGTTTCTCATCCAAAACCATGGAGACCAAAATAAAGTGGCACAACATTTTTCAAGTGCTGAAAGAAAAAACAACTGTCAATCTAGAATTCTATATCCAGTGAAAATATCCATCAGGAATGAAGAGGAAAGGGGAAATCAAGACACTCTCAGATGAAGAAAAACTCAAAGAAATTGTCACCAGCAGACCTATCTTAAAAGAATGCCTAAAGTAAAATTTTTAAACAGAAAGGAAATGATAAAAGGAGAACATCAGGAAGGAAGGAAGTACAACAGAGAGTAAAAATGGGGGCAAATACATTTTCCTTCTCTTTAGTCTCCCAAATTATGTTTCATGATTGAAGCAAAAATTATAACACTATCTAATGTGTTTCTAAATGTATGCAGAGAAAATATTTAAGACAATTATACTCTAAACAAAGGAGGGTAAAGGGAGGTAAGGTATCTGTACTTCACTGGAAGTGGTAAAATCTCTAGTAGACTGGCATGAGCTTTGTATATGTAATATAATGCCTAGAGCAACTACTAAAAAGGCTATACAGGGATACGCTCAAAGACACTATAGATAACCCAAAGTTGAATTCTAAAAAATGTTTAACCCACAGAAGGGCAGGAAAAACAAGACAGACATCATAAACACAGAGAACAAACAGAAAACAAAACAATGAAATGGATACTTAAGACTTAATAGGCCAAAAATTACATCAGATTTAACTGGTCTAAACATACCAACTAAAAGACTGAAATTGGCATAGTGGATTAAAAAACATAATGCAACTATAACTAACTTTAAATATAGTGACATAGGTAGGTTGAAAGTAAAAGGATATATCACATAAACAGTCAAAAGAAAGCAGAAATGGCTACATTAATATTAGATAAAGTGAGACTATAAAGTAAATTACCAGACACAAAGGGTTTATTACATAACAATAAAACAGTCAACCCACCAGGCACACATAGCAATCTTAAATATGTATGCATCAAATGACAGAGCTGCAAGATCTGTGAAGCAATAAAATGATACAAGTGAAAGGAGAAATAGAAAAATCTACCATCATATTTAGAAGCTACAATACCCTTCTCTCAGGAATTGATAGAACATCTAGAAAGGAAATCAAGAAGGATGTCAAAGAACTCAATACCACTACCAACCAATGAGATCTAATAGACAGTTATACAACACTCAGCCCAACAATGGAAAAATACATATTATTTTCAAGTGTCCATGGATGATATATGAAGATAGACCATAGCCCAGCCATTAAAAAATACCTCAACTTATTGAACAGAATTGTAATAACACAAAATATGTTCTTCAACCATAATGGATTCAAACTGGAAATCAACAACTGTAAGATAACAGGAAAATCTCTAAACAGATAGAAATTAAACACACTTCTGACTCTCAAATACAGAAAACAAAGTGAGGGCTGATGGGGGTAGGGAAAATGGGTGATGGGTATTAAGGAGGGCACTTGTTGGGGTGAGCACTGGGTGTTATGTGTTAGTGATGAATCACCAGAATCTACTCCTGAGGCCAAGACTACACTGTATGTTAGCTAACTTGAGAATTAAAAAAAAAAATGGTGAATTGTATGGAATTCAAAATGGCATAAAATGGCATAATGTGAATTATATCTCAATAAAGCTGTTTAAAAGAAAAAAAAGAAATTAAACACACTTCTTAATAATCCATGTATTAAAGAGGAAGTCTCAAGGGAAATTTAAAAAATACACAAGGGGCGCCTCTGTGGCTCAGTTGGTTGAGTGACTGACTTTGACTCAGGTCATGATCTCAGGGGTTTATGAGTTCAAGCCCTGCATCAGGCTCTTTGCTGACAGCTCAAAGCCTGGAGCCTGCTTCAGATTCTGTGTCTCCCCCTCTCTCTGCCCCTCCCCTGATCACACTTTCTCTCCCTCTGTCTCTCTCCAAAATAAACATTAAACAATTAAAAAAAATTTAAAAAATACAATGAACTGAATAAAAATGAAAATATCCATATGAAAAATATATGAGACCTAGCTAAAGCTGAAAGGGAAATTTATAGCATAAAATATTTACATTAGAAAAGAGGAAAAGTCTCAAATCAATGTACCCACCTCAAGAACCTAGAAAAAGAACAAAATAAACCCAAAACAAACAGAAGAAAGGTGAGAATAAGTACAAAAAAAATCAATGAAATTACAACATAAAAACAATAGAGAAAATCAATGAAACAAAAAGCTGGTCTTTTGAAAAAAAATCAGTAAAAATAACAAACCACTGGCAAGACTGAAAAAAAAGAGTGAAGACACAAATTACCAAGGTCAGGAATTCAATATGGATTATCACAACAGACTCTGCGGACATCAACAGTATAAGAAGGAAATACTATGAAAACTCTACATACATAAATTTGACTACTTAGATGAAAATGACCAATTCTTCAAAAAGTACAAAGTAGTACAGGGTGCCTGGTGGCTCAGTCAGTTGAGCGTCCAACTTTGGCTCAGGTCATGATCTCACAGTTGGTTCGTGAGTTTGAGCCTTGCATCGGGCTCACTGCTGTCAGCCCCAGGCCACTTCAGATCCTCTGTCCACTTCTCTCTCTGCCCCTCCCCTGCTTGTGTGTGCACTCTCTCTCTCTCTCTCTCAAAAATGAATAAAATATTTTTTAAAAAGTACAAAGTAGTACAACTCACCCAATAAGATACAAATAATTTGAACAGTCCTATAACTATTAAAGAAATCGAATCTATAATTTTAAAACTGCCCAGAAAGAAATCTCTAGGGCCAAACGGTTTCATTGGAGAATACTGCCAAATGTTTAAAGAATTAACGCCAATTCTATACAATCTCTTCCAGAAAACGGAAGAGGAAGAAACATTTCTCAGTTCATTTTATTACACTAGTATTAGCCAGATACCAAACCAGACAAAAACAGTACCAAAACAAAACAAAAATGGTCTCTTTCATAAATGTAGATACAAAAATCTTTAACAACATTTTAGCAAAAGAATTCACCAAGATACAAAAAGAATTATACATCATGACCAAGTAGGACTTATTCCAAGGATGCAAGGCTGGTTCATATTCCAAAATCAATCAACATCATCCACCATAATAACAATATAAAGAATAAAAATCACAGGATCATGTCAAATAATGCAGGAAGAACATTTGACAAAATTCAATATCCATTCATAATAAAAGAATAATCACAACCAGGAATAGAGGGTAACTTCCTCAACTTCATAAAGAACATCTACCAAAAAGCTAGAGCTAATATATATTAATGATAAAAGACTGACTGCTTTCCCCCTAAGATCAGGAGGAAAGTAGGAATGTTTGCTCTTACCATTCTTATTCAACATAGTACTGGAAGTTCTAGCCAGTGTAATAAGGAAAGAAAAAGAAATAAAATGCAGAGAGTTTGGAAAGAAAAAAAATGATACCCTCTCTATTTGCAGATGACATGATTGTCTAGGTAGAAAATTCCAAGAAATCTACAAAATACTCCTAGAACAAATAAGTGAGTTCAACAAAGTGGCATGACACAAGATGAACATACAAAAGTCAATGACATTTCTGTACACTAGCAATGAGCATACAAACACTGAAATTAAGAATACAATGCCATTTACAATACCTAAAATAAATTAAATACATATGTGTAACTCTAACAAAATGTGTGTAGGACTTGTATGCTGAAAACTACAAAACACTGATGAAAGAAAGAGAACAAGGTAAACAGTGACATACTAAGCCCACGATTCAAAGGTTCAGCATTGAAAAAATGTCAGCACTCACCAAACTGATATACAGGTTTAATGCAATTCCTATCAAAATCCTAGCAAGATCTTTGGTAGATATAGGCAAAACTTTTCTACAATATATATGGAAAGGTAAAGAAGTTAGAACAGCTAAAATAATTTTAAAAAAGAATAAAATGGGAGAAATAACTTTACCCAGTAATAAGGCATACTACTTAGCTACCATAATCCGAATAGTGTGGTTGGCAGACAGTTAGATCAGTAGAACAGAACAGAGAACCCAGAAACAGACCTACATAACTATGCCTAGCTGATTTTTGACAAAGATGCAAAAACAGTTCAAAAGGATAGCGTTTTAAACAAATGGTGTCAGGACACAAATGAAAAATATAAAACTATAAAACATTTTAGAAAAAACATAGCAGAAGATCTTTGCTAGAGTTAGGCAAATTCTTAGACTTGACAGCAAAAGCATGATCCATAAAAAGAAAAACTGATAAATTGGACTTTATCAAAATTATGAACTTTTTTCTGTGAAAGGACACAGAGGCAAGCTGCAGACTGGGAGAAAATATTTGCAGAGCACTTATTGAACAAAGGATAGTATCTAGAATATATAAAGAATTCTCAAAACCCAATGGTAAAATATAAACAATCCAATTAAAAGATGGGCAAAAAACATGAAGAGACATTTCACAGAAGAGGATACACAAATGGCAAGTAAGCACAAGAAAAAGTGTTCAACATCACAAACTGTTAGGAAAACTCAAACTAAAACCTCCATGAGATATCAGTGCAGCTATCAGAATGGCTAAAATTAAAAACAGTGACAGCACCAAATGCTGGCAAGAATGCACAGAAACTGGTTGATTCAAACTATTGCTGGAAATGTAAAATGGCATAGCTATTCTGGAAAATAATTTGGCAATTATTTGAAAAAATGAAACATGCAAGTATCATATGATTCGACAATTGTACTACTGGGCATTTATCCCAGAAAAATGAAAACTTACGTTCATGAAAAAATCTGTACATGAATGTCCGTAGCCGCTTTATTCATACTAGCCCCAAACTGGAAACAACCCAGATGTCCTACCACAGGTGAGTGGTTACACAAGCTATGGTACTACTCAGTAATAAAAAGGAATAAACTATTGAGATACACACATACAAAAAACCCTTGGATGAATCTACAGAGAATTATGCAGAGTGGGGAAAAAAGCCAATCCCAAAAGATTATAAGCTGTATGATAACATTTATATAACATTTTTGAAATGACCAAAATTCTAGAAATGGAGAACAGAGTGATGGTTTCCAGTGGTTAGGGATGGGGTAGAAGGGTGGAAGAAAAATGGGTGTGGTTATAAACGGGCAATAGAGGGATCCTTGTGATGGGAATGTTCTGTATCTCAACCATATGAATGACAATATCTTTGTTGTGATATTGTACTATTGTTTTACAAGATGTTACCACTGGGGGAAAACACTGGACCTCTATTTACTATTTCTTATCTGCGTGAGAATCTACGATTATCTTAAATAAAAAGTTTAATTTAATAAAAAACATTTAAATTTTTTTTAATATTTATTTATTTTTGAGAGAGAGAGAGAGAGAGACAGACAGACAGAGAGACAGAGTGTGAGTGGGGGAGGGGCAGAGAGAGAGGGAGACACAGAATCCGAAGCAGGCTCCAGGCTCTGAGCTATCAGCACAGAGCCTGATGCGGGGCTTGAACTCATGGATGGTGAAATCATGACCTGAGCGGAAGTTGAATGCTTAACTGACTGAGCCACCCAGGCACCCCAATAAAAAACATTTTTAAAAACCCTCCTGTTTTGAATCATTATCTTCTGGCTGTACCACCATCTCCATTACCTTCATCTACCAGATGGGAGCTGATACTGACTTGGACTAGGGAGGAAGTGGTAAAAATGGTAAATGGGCACTTTCTGGGTGTATTTGGAAGGTAGAACCGAAAGTATTTGCTGATGGATCAAACATAAATGGAGAAATCCAAACACGACTCCAAATTTTTCCTGGGCCATTTGAATGATGGATTCATTATTTACTGAGATGGGGAAGACTGAAAGAGGAGCATGTTTGGGGAAAAATTGGGAGTCTGGCTTTGGATATGCTGAGTTTGAGATTCCTAGTAGATCTCCAAGTGGAGATGTACAGCAGGCAGCTGGGCACATATGTCTGGAGTTATGAAGAGAGGTTAGATCTGGAGAATCAAAGAGAGGAGTCATCAGCACATGGATAGTATTTAGTCATGAGTTTAGATAAGATTGCTTATGAAATATGTATAGGAGAGAAGCAGCCTCGGTCTGAGCCCTAGAACTCCAAAGTTTAGAGGCCAGAGGAATGAGGAGAAAGCAGCAAAGACACTTAGAAGCAATGGCCAGTGAGATAGAGGAGAAGAGCCATGAGAAAGTGGGGTTTGGGAAAACAGGCTTAAATTTCTGACTGTCCTTCTTTGACCTTTTTCATGGATGCACTGACCTCTGGTTTCACATTCAGCCTTTTTAACCACCATATATATTCAGGTTCTCCCCTAAATTGTCTTCAGCATTGAGCCCTCCTTGAAGTTCTAACTCATAAAATCTATTGATTGTTGGGACACTCTGTTGTGGCAGCATATAAGTACCTGTTCTAGTTATTCATTAATGCCTACCAAATCACCCATAAACTTAGTGGCTTCAAACAGTAACAATAATTTATTATCTCTCAGAGTTTCTATGGGTCAGGAACTTAAGACTGACTTGGTTGGGCAGGTTTTGGCCCAAGATCTCTCGGATGAATGCAGATGGCTGGAGTTGAAATCATCTGAAAACTCACTCACTCACATAATCTGGCACCTAGGCTGGGAAGACTCAAAGCATTGGTCCAGGTACACCTCATCAATCTTGGAGTTATACAATACACAATGCGATTGCAGGGTATGGCATTTTTAAGCATAAATAAAGTGGTATCCATCACCATCCAGCTCTCCAAGCTGGCACAGTCTAAGTACATACCAGAATTCAGTGGTTTGGAACCAGAACCAGATGTTGGTTTTCCAGATACGGAACAGAATCTTACCAGATAGGATCATATTATCCCTGTGTGTCTATCCCAGGCAGTCTATCCTTCTGGAATGCTACTTACTACAGCCAAAATGGTTTATCTCAATCCCTAAAATCACTGCATTACCCATATGACATATAATAAACAAAATTCACCATGTTGACAATCCCTAGGACCCTCTCTGTGAACTTTGGAGAAGATTACCATTGCATGAGCATCTATGCATCAGGGTTATCAGATGTTTCATTTTACCAAGACAAAATACCTCAGTTGTTAACACTTACTGTCCCATCCTAGTTTTTAATAGTGCCCCCTTTGCTCACTCGCAAAAGTGTCTGGTTAGTTGATACATATATATTTAATAGTTGATATATGTAATATTTGATTCTATCGATCTATAAAATTTATTCCTCCTTGCAGTCAGACTTTCAGAACTGGGCTGAAGGTGCAACTTATTTTTCTAGAGGGCAACAGAATGATGTGTCAACAACAGACTGATGTGTCTGGAAGAGAGAAGAACCAGCCTTTCCCTAAGTGTGGGGGCAGGAAACATATAAGAGCCCAATGTGTTCAATGTCAAAAGGGAATCCGGATAGACACTAAACATGAAGTCATCACTCACAATAGTAATACGTAAAGCACACAGAAGTTCTCTTAACCCGTCTCTGCTTACTTGATTCACCTTACTAACCAATACTCACCACTGGAAACAATATTGATGCCCAGGTCCTAAAACTGCTCAGGGATAGAAGACTACTCTGTAAAATGCCAGAATACTTTTGTTACCACTGGCTGAGTTGTATATTTAGCCATGAACGAGGTAAATTTGTTCCCAAACCTGTTTATGCATATAGTTGTTATCAGAGTTCTGTAACCTAATTAGATGTGACCTAAATTGATATTTAAAAGATTATTAAAAGCTTGAGAGTTATTGGATAGACTTGATTAAGGCAAACTGCTCGAGGTAAAAAAAAAAAAAAAAAAAGTTACTGGTCTGGATGTAGTAGATTCAGGTATAAAATAGATGAACATCAGAAAATTCTAGAAAGAGTTAGTACTGATATTTCCTCACAAAATATGAGGAAATCATAAGTTGTGGCTACTCAGCATCTTTGAAAACTCTGCCTATGTTTGGAGAATTTCCCTTTTCAAGGTCAAAGTCAGAATTCATTCTCCCAGCCTCCCTTGTAGCTGGGGAGCAGGCACGCAATGTAGGCTCTACCAATTGGAATTTAAAGTGGGAGTGGGTGAGCTCCATGGGGAGTTGGTTGAGGAGTGGTTGGTGGTGGAAGGATCTATCTTTCTGGGACACAGGAGTAGCAGAGCTTTTGGTGTTCACTGAGAGGAAGAAGTCTGTAGGGCAGAAGGTTTGTAAGAGATATCAGTAGCTCTGTTTTAGATATGTTAAGTTGATATGTGTATTAGACCTCCTAATCAAGATGACCAGTAGGCAGGTGGATATATAAGTATGGAGTTTAGAAGAGAGGGCTGAGCTAGAGATGCAAATTTGGGAAGCATGAGTATACAGGTGGTGTTTTCGGCCATAGGCTTGGATAAAATCACCTAGGGAGTGAGAGAAAATGAGAAGAAACATGAAGACCAAGTCTGAGGGTATTCCAAAGCTTAGAGGTTGGGAAGATAAGGAAGTATAGGGGAGGTGGGTGGGAAGGAGAAGCCAGTAAGAAAACGGCAAACCAAGAGAGGGTGGTGTCTCAGGCACCAAATAAAGAGTTTAAGGAAGGGATGGTGATCAACATTGTTTCTATTGCTGATGGTTCAAGCAGGATGAGGCCTAAGAACTGACCATGGGATTTGGTAACAGAGGGGCCATTAACATCCTTCATAAGAGCAGTTTCAGTGATTTATCTTTGATCACCTACACTTCAGACCATTATTTTTTTCCCCATTCAGGGAATATTGGAGGCTGTTAAAACAGCTCTATCAGCCCCCACCTCAGTTGGGTGGGCCTGTTTTTTAAGCTCCTCCCCCAAACTGGACAACGGTTGTCAAGGTTGGCTCCAAAAGCCTGTTTATTGGGTGGGATAGAAGTCCTTCTAGCCAGTTGACCCTCTCAGACCCTCTAAACATAGTGCCCCATGAGGGGGTTCATGAATCATCCCAGATGTTGGGAAGGACTCAATCAGCCCACCCTCATAGACTACGATTCCATACCTTATCTTGTTTGCTCAAACCACAAAAACTTCTCCTCCTTCTTCACTCTCACTGAGGTCTCACTGAGACCTTGGTTCTTATTCCACTGGAAATGCAACAGCAGTCACAGAATAGTCCCTCAGGTTCCCACTACCACAGCCACAACCTACCTGTGACTGTGCCTTCCCCTCCTCTACTACAAGTGAATTGTCTGTTCTTAGCTAAGGCTGACCTCTTACTTGTGAAGTGGTTCCCATCCCCACTTATCAGACCAACTACATAATTTGGGGAGCCCAGTACAGAATGAAAATGGAGAGTCTATTATTCAAAAATTGTTAAGAATCCCAAGACCCCACCAGCAGAGTGTTAAACCAAGCAAGGTGCCCTTCTGACACCATGGTCCTGGGTGACTGCACAGATCACATGTCCATGAAACTGGGCCCTGGCCCTGACCTGGCCTTATTCCTTAAGCCACCTTCTCCCACGGAAAGAATCCTGGCAGTGGTGAGTGGGTCTCTTGCTGAGGTAACCTGAGGAGGTACTTCAGGGAACAGGCATGGTCTTCCAGAGAAGCGAGCAAACCAGGAAATCAAGGCTAGGGAGCCAGCAGGGAGCCACTTGCACCTAGGTTTTGAGACACTGGCTGGTAACCACAGCCCACACACTGAAACTGGGGTTCCTTTGCCCTCGGCCCAACATGTCTCAGGACAGCCCACAGAGAAGCTAAGGAAACACCAGAGCACTCCAAGGACACATCTGCCAACCTGTCTCACTCACTCCATGTAGTCAGCACTCCGTTTCTCCTTGGGATCATGGTCTCCCTGGGATCGTGTCCCCTGGTTTGGGGACATCTAGCTTCTCCTGGCTGCTCAGCAAGTCCACTTCAGTTTCTTCTTTTCTGAAGGGAGCTTATCCTCCATGGGATAGAATTTGCTGGAACTACAGTTGGGGAACCTGGGGATGTCTTGGGCCCCCTGATAGATCTCCTTCCTGTCATCACCATGGAGGCCTCTTTCCCGCTTGGGGTCTGGCAAAACCAGCCTCAGGGCTTCTGCGTCACCTTTCTTGAAGGCCAGGTGCTGGTGGCAGCTGACACTCTGGCTCCACCCTCCCGTATGGAGGAATCAGAGGACTCTTACTGTCCAGATTGGCAGGGGGTCTCTGCAGTTTAGGATGGGGGGAAATGACATGGCTCTGTTCCCCATGGGCTGGTCACCAGTTTCTGTTCTGACTGCTCTAGCCTTCTGCTTGGGAGACTCAGTCACCAAAGAGACTTCTTGGGCTGGCTGACTTCCGTGAAGCCCCATCTTCCCCAACAGAAATGGTGTCGGGAGGGAAAATGGCATCACACAGATGGGTCCTCCTATCCCCTGGCTGGGCTGCACCCACTTGCCTCCCCTCCTTCCCTACTGCTTCTTCCTGTGGAGGCAGGTTCAGTTGTATTCACTGCCCATCCTCACCTCCTTCATCTTCTTGCCTCCACGGTGTCAGCCTTTCATTTTCTAGTGGATGCTCTTCAACATCTTACCACTTCTCCTGGGAACACACCTTCAGTTCCTCCCGGCTGCACTTTTTTTACTGGCCACATTGGCCGGCAGCCTCCTCCCCTGTGGCGTTTCTCTTTCCATCTCGGCTTTCTGTGGTGGTCAGGATATCTCCATCAGGTTAAAAGGCAGGCCATCTGTGGCATCATGGGCTCAAGGGGGACAGTTGGGGACACCTACTAAGGTTGTGTCCAAGCTGTAGCCCAAGAGGGCCAGGTAGTGTCTGGGGCTCAGAAGCTTCTGCTTCCTGGGGCAGGCTTCCACGGGCTCTGGCCCTCTTCGTGCTGTGCTCTGC
Source organism: Panthera pardus (assembly GCF_024362965.1). Classification (NCBI taxonomy): domain Eukaryota; kingdom Metazoa; phylum Chordata; class Mammalia; order Carnivora; family Felidae; genus Panthera; species Panthera pardus. The sequence continues at coordinate 110,948,164 of NW_026526843.1, read as the reverse complement.
TGCTCTTAATAAAAAGCAACAAGTTGCTCCTGATGATCAGCATACATTTTGCAGTGGTGGCAAACTGAGTGGAAACAGAGTAAAAGAAGAGGGGCCTAGATTTGTCCAGAGGAGTGAAGGTGGAAGGGGCTGTGGAGAGGGTGGTGTGCTTCCTCCACTGAGCTCAGGGCCCAGATGTCAAAACGGAAGGAGTCCTTGTAGGCACAGGGTACTTGGCGGGAACCATCAGCAACCCTGCGCTGTTGGAGGGGGACAGATAGCCTGAGACTGTGCTCTCACACTTTCTCAGCCTGTCCTCAGAGGCCTTGGTGTTTTGGGACTTCTCCAAGGAGAGTGCCTGCTGTCACTGCAGCAGCCCAAGCTTAATGGCAGTCAGAGACTTCTACTCTGGCATTTTATGCCGGCAGGAACCCAGGGAAAGCCATGTTTTGGAGTCCAAAGGGGCTTCCCTGTTGGGAGTCTCTAAATGTGGACCTGGACAGGAAACAGTTTCTGATTCATGTCTAGGCTCTTAGCAGCAAGGGACAAATGCATGGTGGACTTTGGGTCCAGCCCAATACCCTGGGTGCCTGGAGAAGGAAATTGCTTTATGCCCTGTCACCTTCCCTCTCTTCCGAGTGTCTCTCCAGACTCACTCCCTCCACTAGGAGGCTGTCCCACTCCCATCAGACTCAGAGGACAGTTGGGAGTTGCTGAGATGTGTCTGGATCTGCCTGTGCTTATATGTGTTGCTCTGGGTCATAAAGGCAAGGCTAGAGGTGTCACACAGGAAGGGTCTCTTGTGTGTGTAGGACTGGATGTGCTTTTCCAAAAAGCTGGGCTTCGGGCAGTCCTGGCCACAGTGCAGGCACAGTACATGCTGGCTTACTCATCTTACCTGGGTTTCCCAGGCCTGGCAACAGGACAGGTGGAGTACCCATGGTGTACACGCTCAGCACTGGGGCCACTGGCTGTCCGAGTTGGCCAGGGATGGGCCACTTGGGCCACAGCAGGAGGGTTAAGGACAAAGGGCATGCTGCCCCAATCCAGGCTGCCCATCTCTAGGGAAGCATGTGGCTGAACACCCCCAGCAGGCACTGCGTGGTCAAGGAGAACGGGCAGGGCCTTCAGGAACATGGCCGGTGCCAGGCCCTGCTCCAGTGATAAGATGATGGGGCCCAGCATTAGGCAGAAAGGAGGACAGACTACCTTAGGCCCCGGGGCAGCTGCGAGCAGGAGCTGTCAGTCCCTGGCAGGCACAGCAAGACGAGTGGGTTCTAGCACCTTCACCCCACATAGTTCAGGGCAGCCCAGGATGCTGGGCAAGCTGCAGCAACAAGCAGATGTTCCCATGGGTGCCTCTCTTCCCTCCACATTCAGTAAACCCTTGCCCCAGGCCAGGCACATACATCACCCCGTCAAAGTCTCACAACAACCACCCAAGAAAAGCACTATTTTCTCCATATAAGAAAAGAAGGACTGAGGCTCCCAGAACTGAAGTGACCTGTCCTGCAGCTACTAAATGGCGGAGTCAAGACTCAGACCCAGGTCTGCCTGGTATAGAATCGACACTCAGAAACTGTCTTGACTGTGTGGGGGAAAAGACATGCAGGGTGTCCAAGACCCTGGAGGTCCACAAGTATCCAGCGTACCGAGGGCAAGCCCCTTGCATCCTCTGGGACTCCATTTCCATATCTGTAAAATGGGCAGGGACCCAGCAGCTTCCCAGAGCCCTTCCCACTCTGGGGTTCTATCCCTGCCCTGGGATGTTCGTAACAAGAAAGAAAATTGGCTCAAGGGACAGGACGGCCTTCCTCAGCTCCTCAGAAGCAACGCTGTGCTACAGCTGGCCTCCACTGGCTCATATCACCTCCTATCAGCCCACGCTGCTTACACTAGCTCACACTGGCTCACGAGAGCTGATTGTTACGTTTTCAGGATTGTGTGAGCTGGTTGATTTAAATACAGCCATTATGAAGAATGAAGCACTGGGTATTGTATGGAAGTGATGAATTGCTAAATTCTACTCCTGAAACCAATATTACACTATATGTTAACTAACTGGAATTGAAACGAAAACTTGAAGGGCGTCTGACTTCAGCTCAAGTCATGACCTCATGGTTACTGAGTTCAAGCCCCATGTCGGCCTCTGTGCTGACAACTCGGAGGCTGGAGCCTGCTTTGGATTCTGTATCTCCCTCTCTCTCTGCCCCTCCCCCACTCACACTCTGTCTCTCTCTCTCTCTCTGTCTCAAAAATAAACTTTTAAAAATTAAACACTTGAAATATGAAAAGAGCTAAATAAACATACAATTACATAAATGACAGTGAAAACAAAATAATTTACTAAGTATTGTACTATATCTTATAGTATCTACGACATTGAGCAGGTTTTAGGTCTTACATCTGTACCATGGAAACGCCATATAATGCTGTATTGCCACGCACCTCTTCCCAACTCCTCATCACGTTGGGAGCTTAAAATCAGCTACGGTGAGAGGATTTACACCATGAAGACTGGCAAATGCCACAGAAGAAGCTTTTAATTTTGAGTAAGAGCTGGTTGTTTACCATTTCCCGGCATCCCACTGGAGAGAAGTGAGGGCAGATCAGGCCATCTTGCCTATCCTCTCTCCAACCACAAACACCTACCGTTCTGGATCTTGTAGCACTGGGCCACCTGCAAAGCCCCCCTGCCTCTCGAAATATCTGAACCCTTATATGTTTTTAAAGGAAAGAATTAAGAACAGAATTATTTGGAGATCAGCAGCTACTGAAGTTGATAAGCGCTGATATTAACATAAAGGCTTATCTCAAGAAACTGCATCATCTCTGCCGCCTGGAGAACTTCAAGGTGCTTCCAGGAAAAGAACAGACCTGAGTTCCCATCCCTCCTCAGCCATCATGCTTGCTCAAGGATGCCCTCCCTCGGCTCTAAGAACAGTGTCATTAGGGCAGAATTACCAGGAAAGTCAGATGAGATCATTTGTGTAAAAACATCTAGTGCAGTGCCTGGCCTAGAGGAGGTATTCAATCATAACTCGCAGGGCCCAGTGTAACACAAAAATGAGGAGCACCTTGCTTAAAAAACAGGGAAAACAGTACTCAAATATAAAACCCTATCTTTCTCAGTTTCTCTCTTGACTTGTCATGGGGCTTCTTTTTGCTATGTAAGGTCATGATAGAGAAAAAATTCAAGGTTTATATTATTAGCACAAATTTTACTGCCCACACTTGGGCCTGATGGCTACCAGGTTTCCCCTCCCACCAGCCACCTTGCCTAGCCGCTGCACTGAGACTGGGGGTGAGCTCTGAGCAGGTCGAGCTCTGCTTCCCACCGGTGTCTCTCCCCAATCCATGGCAGATGGACGATGCTTGGGGGTCCTTAAACCTGTGCACCAGGGCACGCTAGGTACCTGGATCCGGGGTGGACGAGAGGCTCATCTCCCCCAGGATGCAGCCTCTGCTAAGCTGCCTGGACATGTCGTGGCAATGCCAACTCCAGGGCAGGGCAACTACCACACAGCCTGCCCTGAAACTTCCCAGGGTGTGCGCACCTGAGCTCAAGCAGCCTGCACCCGGGCCCCCTTGGGAGTGGATGCTGACGGCACCAATCGGGCTCTCCACCCTCTCTCCTCCTACCTGCCACCCAGCTGCTGTCCCAGGCATGGGGTGGGGACGGGTGAGGGGGAGGCCAGGTGGGGCCCGGGGCACCAGACATCTTGGGAGCAGGTGCCTGAGAGCCTGTCCCAAGGAGGTAGAGGAGGCAGGACTGCGTGTGAGCTGAGGCTCCAAGCCCCTGGTACTTGTTCCTAAGTTCTGCTGGACTTCATTTTCAAAGGCAAAATTATCAAGAATTTCCAGACGGCAACAACAGAGCATTAAAGAGAGTTCAGGGCCTTTCAGAGCATGGGGCCCTGAGTGCCGACCCAGGTCGTGGGTGTGTGATGCCAGTCCTACCTGCTTGCCTCCTCAAGGACTCACCCCAGCAACTGGCTCATCAAGTTCTCTCTCTGTACTGGAGAAAGCCGGACCAGCTTACAAACACGTGGTAAAGAGAAACTCCAAAACTTTAAAAACACATATATATCCCCTGCTTCCACATCCAATGCCACGGACAGCCCTCATGTATTTACTCCATTTTGCACTCAAATTCCTAGAATGAGCTATGTTTGTCATCTTCACCTGCTCTCCTCTTTTTCCGACCACACTCCAATCAGGTTTTGTCTATTATCACATTAAAATGCCACTGTTATTCCCTCCGGACTCTCCGCTTACCTTTTCCTCTTATGATGGTCAGGGTGAGCAGCCTGCTGAGTGAGCATCCCTGCAAGGGTCAGTCTGCACCGCTGCGCGTCCACATACAAGCTGACGCTGTCTCTCTAAGGCTGAGAAGAGGACCGGAAACACTCTCTCCGGGACCTGTCCTGCCTGACGCCTCTCTTCTTGGAGAACATCTCAGCCACAGCAAAGATTCAAGGGAGGAATCAAGATGCTTTCCCTTCGGGCGCTTGCTTTCTTTTCCTTTCCTTTTCATTCCTCATCGAAGAGAATGCCGTGTGGACACTGCATGGCCAACTCTCCTATTCAGGACATTCTCAAGTTATCGTTACTACAAGATGTTTATCTGGAGAGCAAGAGCTTGAGTTCCACATTTTTCTATTGCTGTTCTCTACTTTAAACACACGCCCCAAATTCAAATTAGGGCCAAGAGAGTGTTACTGTTCGTTATGAAACACCTGGCTTCGTGGATAGAGGAGCCAGCCCTAATCATGCCACCAGTTACAGTGTTCAAAAACCAGAACTGTGTCTGTCCTCTTCTGGAAGACTTTTCTTTTTGAGATCACATCAGCATCTTGTTCTTTAAAAAGGAGCTGGTTGGCAAATTGGCTACATGTATCAGCAGCTGGTCTCACTTTTAGGAAGTCCAGGGGGAAAGCCCATTTGATTTGAAATTCTTCTGGAGTGTTAGCCATATGTGGTGCATCACAGCTCTGTTCACGCGAGACTTCTATGCAGGAAAAAAAAAAAAGAAAGGAAAAAGCTCTTACTTGTTTTTCTGGGTAGGACCTAATCATATTCGTGTTCCCTCCTGCTTATAAGCAGAGCAAGTTCAACTTTTCAATCCATCGTGCCTTCATGTCTCCCAGTTTTAAAACTTCTCTTTCAGTTTAAAAATGCCCCTTTCTGGCCTAATCTCCCTCACAGATATAAAGAGCTCTTAAAGATCAAGATGAAAAAGACCAAAAGCAAAATTTTTAGATGGACAAGTATAGACAGTCTGGAGAAAAGAATACACGATTCTTGAATATAAGAAAATAACACTCATCTTCGCTCACAATAAGTTAAAACTACAGTGAGACTACATTTCTCATCCATCCGTTGGGCAAAAATTCACAGACTTGACAAAACCCTCTGCTGGCAAGGCTGCTGGCAAACATTCCTGCTGGAAGGGAAAGCACCCATAGCCACTGTGGAGGGGGGTTGACGCTATGTAACAAAATTATCTCCACTCTGCTTACTGCTGAGAATAGACTCATTAATATCTTTAAATCTAATGAGGTTAGAGAGCCAATTCCAGAAATCCAGGACCAATTCAGAATATTCATCCTTAAAAATTTGTTCCTCTGGAACCACTCTTGGCACCAAAATCCTATTAGTCAGGGTTCTCCAGAGAAACAGAACCAATAGGATGGAAGGATGGATGGATGGATAGATAGATGAGACAGACAGATAGATAGATAGAGGAAAGTTATTATAGGAATTGGTTTACACAGTTCTAGAGGCTGAGAAGCCCCTTGATCTGCTGTCTACAAGCTGGAGACACAGAAAAGCTGGTGTAATTCAGTTCTGAAGGCCTGAGAACCAGGGAAGCCCAACAGTGTAAGTACTCGTCTGAGTCTACAAGGCCAGCACCAGGAGCACTAATGTCTGAGGGCAGGAGAATATGGTTCTCTCACTTCAAGCAAAGAGCACATTTCCCTTTTTCAGCCTTTTTCTTCTATTCAGCCCCTCAAGGTATTAGGTGATGCCGGGTCACATTGGTGAGGACAGCTCTTCTTCAGTCTGCTGATTCAAATGCTAATCCCTTTCAGAAACACCTTGACAAACACACCCAGAAGTAATGTTTCACCAGCTGTCTGGATATCCCTTAGCCCAGTCAAGTTGATGCATAAAATTGACCATCACAAAGCCTAATGGGAGGAATGGATTGTAACACAGTTTATGCTACTTATTTGCAAAGGTTTCAGCAAAAGGAGGGAGAGAGGGAGGGAGGGAAGAGAGGGAGAGGGAGAGGGAGAGGGAGAGGGAGAGGGAGAGGGAGAGGGAGAGGGAGAGGGAGAGGGAGAGGGAGAGGGAGAGGGAGAGGGAGAGGGAGGGAGAGAAAGGGAAGGAGGAGTGCGGAGAGGGGGTGGAAGAGAGAGAGAAGGAGGGAGGGAGAGAGGGAGAAAAGAGGGGGAGAGAGGGAGGCAGAAAAAGAACAGAGTGGAAAGAAAGAATAATGGAATAAGGTCAGGAGAAATGTTAGGTACCTCTTGCTGAAGAGTTCACAGATGATGACTGTATTACTTTTCAACTTTTCTTAATGTTTAACAAGTTTAAAAATAAAAAATTTAGGGGACTATCTGAGAAAAATCCCTTTCTGAGCTCCACCCAGCATCCTCAAGAGACAGGGGTGTGGACATAGAGTTGGAGGCTGCCATGTCCTCCTGACATTCTTTGGGTCCATGCAGGCTTCAGTAGCAACGGTGTCCCTGTCCATTCGCCCCTGTGCCTCCTGCTGTCTCTCCTGCTGGGGTGTACAGCTGGCAACTCCTAGAGCTGTGGCACCCAGCTCCTCATGGCCCCGCTTTCTCTCTTCTGGCTCTCTCTTATACATGCTGTGTATCCTCCTGAAGTCCAGGTGGGACTCCCCAGGGCCCCCAGGTTCACCTTGCAGCCCTCAACCCTGAGGTCACTCTGTGCCCCTGTAGCACCTCCTCTGGTGGGTTCACAGGCCAGCATTATGGTTACTGTTGGCTTCCCTCGATAGGGCCCTTCTGGGTGCCCTCCCTGCTACCCCGGAGTGAAGGCATCCAGGAAAATAGCATGTAGCACTTTTGCCCACATTTCATGAGCCAGCACTTGGTCCTCAAGCTGACTGCAAGAGAGGCTGGGGAATGTAAGATTCCTGTGTACCCAAAAAGGAAAGGTCCGGTGAGTATTTATAGACCGGCTGTGTCATAATTGCCTAGAGAGGCTAGGTGAGACCAGGACTCCCTGGGGGCTCAGGCAAACCCTGTCGGACCCGAGAAGGGCTGGGGGCAGCCTGAAAGGTATGGGAAAGGGAAAGGAGGCAAAGCCCGAAGGTTCCCAACAATTCAGAGGATGACTGGACTGCCCCGGGCACACTGCTTATGGTTCCCAGGCAAGTCAGCCTCGTTGAAAGCCTTAGGACTTGGTAGACACAAAGTCTCAATGACATTAAAATAGAATTTGATTTTTTTTTAAATAAAATGGGTCTTACATAGACTATTTCAGGAATCCATCTAAGGTCCAGATCGGGGTTTCTCAACCTTGGTACTAGTGATATTTGGGGCTAGATCAATGTTTGTCATGGGGGCTGTCCTATGCACTGAAGGGTGTTCAGAAGCATTCCTGCCCTCCCTTTCCTAGATGCTAGTGGCACCCACTCCCTAGCTGTCACAACCAAAACTGTTCCCACACATTGCCAAATACCCCCTGGGGGACAAAATCACTCTCATTTGAGGACCAGTGCTGCAGTGGATGTTAGAATCTCATGATTTCACATTTTCATAATATGTTTCCCAGGCTTACTTGTGGGGGTGACAGGCTGATGTGGGAGAGCCGAGGAGGGTCTGCCCCGTAAGTGAGGCACAAAGCGAGGGGCCCTTCCCTCGCATTAAGTTCCAATTTAATTTTAATCTGATAAAGTGGGATTTACAGAGAATATCTCAGGGCCATCTGTGCAGCAGCGGTTCTCAATGGGAGCAGTACCTCTCCCCCGACAACAGGCCTCGGGGAAGTTTCAAGATGTTTGAGGATGATTCCAATTGTCAACGACTGGAGCCTATTGCTGGCATCCAGCGGGCAGGGGCCAGGGATGCCAAATGGTCTGCAGTGCCCGGGACAGCCTAGAACAACAAACTTGTGTTCTGCCCAAATGCCATTTGAACTGCTGTGGAGAAACCACCAGAAGCACGAGCAATTTTAGAGCTGTTTTCACTGCCTCATAGAAATCCTGTTTGTGCAGGATAGCTGTAAATCTAGAGATTACTGGGTTCACTTATGATACAAGCTTCCAGAGGGCTTAACTTGCCCATAGATTTCAAAAAATCATGCAGTGAACAGATGCTGATGCAAAATTCCCTTGGAGTCAGTTTCTCGTGCCCAATCACAGACCAGGCTTTGAGGGGCCTGGAGCTTTGTAGCATCTGGTGGGAGAAGGCTCTGTTACAAACTACACGGGTGGCTTAGTTGGTTGAGCATCCAACTCCTCATTTCAGCTCCAGTCATGATCTCACGGTTTGTGAGTTCAAGCCCTGCATCAGGCTCCACACTGACATCAAGAGTGCAGCCTGCTTGGAATTCTCTCTCTCCCTCTCTCTGCCCCTCCCCTGTTTGTACTATCTCTCAAAAATAAATAAACATTTAATAACTAGATATCATACAAAATAACAAATATAAAATTAGGTACCAACACGAATATTTACTTAGAGTAAGAACAAAACTTGCAACAAATTGTAAATTTCAAAAAAAAATTGACAAATTTCCCAAACAAAAATCATAAAAATAATAGTATTTTCTGTGAATTAGCTTCCTGAATTATATTTACAATATTTTTCCCTTTTTTCTGGCTAGATGCTCTGATAACATCTTTACATGACAATAATTTTACAACGTCATTTTCCAATGAAATAATAAAAATACGGGGCGCCTGGGTGGCGCAGTCAGTTGGGCGTCCAACTTCAGCCAGGTCACGATCTCGCGGTCCGTGAGTGCGAGCCCCGCGTCAGGCTCTGGGCTGATGGCTCAGAGCCTGGAGCCTGTTTCCGATTCTGTGTCTCCCTCTCTCTCTGCCCCTCCCCCGTTCATGCTGTGTCTCTCTCTGTCCCAAAAATAAATAAACGTTGAAAAAAAATAAAAAATAAAAAATAAATAAAAATAATTCAGCCTTACATCCACCGTAGCTGATTGCAATCTATCTTATCGATAGAGGGGATGCCTGTTAACATATAAACTTCACACACACACATGTTCTTACTGCTTAGAGTATTGCTACAAGTCTGTACACACAAGCACGAGAATTCTATTTCTATTTGCTCCAATTAATCAAAGAAAAAAGACACGTTAGGTGGTTACAATTATAAATACTACATTTATTTATTTTTAACAAATTTTTCTAATGTTTATTCATTTTTGAGAGAGAGAAACAGAGTGTGAGCAGGGAGGGGAGGAAGGGAGACATAGAATCTGAAGCAGGCTCCAGGCTCTGAGCTGTCAGCACACAGCCTGATGTGGGCCTTGAACTTACAAACTGTGAGATCATGACCTGAGCCGAAGTCAGATGCTTAATCGACCGAGCCACTCAGGCGCCCCCATAAATGCTGCATTAATAAGTGTATTCATTGCCTACTGCTGCCACAGCAAATGACTGCAAGTTGAGTGGCCTGACACCTCAGGAGTGTATTCTCTCACACTTCTGGAAGCAAAAGTCCCAAATCAAGGTGTCGGCAGGGCCATGCTCCCTCCAAAGCTTGGAGGGGAGAATCCCTCCTGTCTCTTCCAGCTTTTTGTGGCTCCTAGCATTTCTGGGCCTGTCACATCACCCCAGCATCTGCCTCCATCTTCCCACAGCCTTCTCTGTGTCTCTGTGTGCCCTCTCCTCCATAAGGACAACAGCCATTGGATTAGTGCTCGCTTTAATCCAGAATGGCCTCATCTTAACTTAATTACATCTTCGAGGACTTATTTCCCAGTAAGGTCCGTGTTAGGTGGTTCCAGGTGGACATGAGTTTTGGGGGACACTATTCACCCCAGCACACCAACTATACCCCTGGCAGGAGAACTTCCATTTTGATTAGGCGTTAATGAGAACCGAAGCCCCCACTGTGTCTGCTGATGGGAAAGGTTTTCCACAACATCACGCTATATACTTTCCAGACCTTTTTCCTCCTCCACTGTGCACATATCTTTGGTACTTGCTGCTGTAGGTCCAGCCGATATCTCAATATGGCCAGAGGACACTTTGTCACAATGCCACATGTCTTGGCACAATAAATAAGCACGACTCCAGAGACACCCTTGTATTGGGACGGCTCACAATAAATTAACTACACACACAAGTCACTGTGCACCACATAAATATTTCCCGCTAAGAGTACACTGAGCGCACCCCTAACTCAAATTGCCCTCAGCCCGATCTCAAAAACGTCTGTGGCCACTTTGATACCAGCAGATTTGAAGGAAGCTATGCCATCCACTACACGGAGCTTCCAAAGTTGCTCTGGGTGTTAACCTCAGCTCAGCAGATGGGAGAAAAGGAAAAATGGAGTCTCGTTTAAGAGGTTCCCATGGGCTGTGGTGCAGGCCTGGAAATGGTGTGATCGTTTTCACCAGCATTCACCAAAACCCAGCCAGGTGTAGGGTGGATGTATGGCAGAGAGGAAGTAAACTTGACACAGAGGACTTAACCGACTGTGGTTAGAACGTCTTATTTTTGCAAATTTTGCAAAATCACATGACATGTGAACATGTTGTCAGGGCCCCTTCCAGGGGCTCACGAGGGGTCTCTGCAGGCGAGGGGCCTCCAAGCTTAAGCCCTGGTAGCCCATGCCAGTTAACTGTTTTGATAGGCTATCAAACTATTAAGCCAGGGAAAGGCCATGGACTGTGTAACTGGGTTTTGGCAAAGGAGTTGGCCAAGATCGTCATAGTTTTTTCATAAACAAATTATGGCCGGTCAGATGGAAGTGAACAAGCACACTCCGAGAGGCTCGCTGGTGGGTCAGCGGGAACCTGAGAAGATACCCCTGGGATATTCTAGCTCCCCTCCCTATTCCAGCCACACTGGTCCCCTTGCTTTTCCCTCTCTATGCCAGATACACTCCTGCCTCAGGGCCTTTGTATTTGCTGTCCTCTCTGGGTAAACTGTTCTTCTCCCCTTCCCCCCATATTGCATGCTGGCTCCCTCAATTCTTTGAGGGACTGTGGCTGTAGTAGACAGCGACCTACCAAAATGTATGCTCCCTGTCCATATTGTAGAATTATTGCTGGGACAATAGGTACATCTAGATAAGGATATGTGCTAAGCTGGCTGGGTTTTGGCCAAGTGAATGCCAGTGAAAACGATCACACCATTTCCAGGCCTGCATCACAGACCATGGGAACCTCTTAAACGAGACTCCATTTCTCCTTTTCTCCCATCTGCTGAGCTGAGGTTAACACCCAGAGCAACTCTGGAAGCTCCGTGTAGTGGGTGGCAGAGCCTCTATTAGAACAGATGCCACCTAATGATCCCATAGTCCCTCCCCACAACCCAGTGATCAGAGCAAGAAATAAACTCTTGTATTTAGCCACTGAGATTTGAGGGCTTATTTGTTATATCAGCTAGCATTACGTTAACTAGTACAGTCATTTTTCAGGGACATCTTCCTAGATTACTGTATTTAAAATTGCAACTGCTTCCCCTCCATTCCTCCACTCCCACTCCCTGTTTTCCACTCTGGCTTAATTTTTCTCCATAGACTTATGATCATCTGACACAGCATTTAGGCTTCATGAAGACAGGAAATGTGTCTGTTGTGTTTGCTACGGTACTTCCAGCATCTACCCAATAAACCCTTCTGTGACAATATTCTGTATCTGTGCTGTCCAGTGTAGCCACCGGCCACATGTATCTACTGAGCATGTGAAATGTGGCTAGTGCGACTGAATTTCTAATTTTAGTTAATTTAAGTAGCCATATATGACTAATGGCTATCCTATCAGACAGTGCAGATCGAGAACAATGGTTCAGTGTAGCCATCCAAAAAATGTCTGTTGAATTTAAGAATAAATGGATTCAACAGGCTTTTGCTGAGTTTGTCATGTGCCACACGCAAATGAGATCCTCGTTACTCAGCAGTGCATTGGCCAGGGGCTAACCTGGGATACTCACTGAGATCTTCTTGAGTTTATTATTCTATGAGTGGCCAACTCAGTGTTTGAGAAATAAACCCAAATTTTCACCCTTCTCTGTGAGTTTAAGTTGGACAAGATTCATTTCCAGAACATGTTATATTCGATCTGGGTGAGGGAATTCTTTCACTGCCATTCACGACAGTTAAAGCCAAAATAATATCAGAGAAGAAAGTTCCAGTGCTATGTGTAGTGTGATTTGAGGATAGTTAAAAAGGCTTCATCTCCCAAGAGCATCTTTAATCTTCCCTTCTTCTTCCACAGTTCTGAGCTCAACACTCAGAAGGTGATAATTATACTGTGGCAGAGACGGCATCTGGTCTCTGAAAGCCATGTTGCCATCTTCTCAGACACATAGCCTGACTACATTTCCCAGTTTTTTGTGCAGTTAGGTTTGGTCATGTGACTGAATTATAGTGTGTATGGTTTCTTCGCAGGCTATTTTTTTTTTTTTCTTTTCCCCTCTGGTTTTGAGATTTTCTCCTTTACTGGAGTGCTCTGTAGTTTTACCACATTTTTCTAGGTGTGGATTTATTTTATCTTGCTTGGGAAAAGATATGCTTTGTTTAATCTAAAAACTCATGTCTTTTTTCAGTCCCAGAATTTGTTCTGTTGTTATCTCTTTGAATATTGTTCTGCCCGCCCCTGTCTCCCTTTAATTTTTCATTCTGCAACTTTGATTAGACATATGTTGGAACTTGCTCCAAATTAACTTTCTTTTAAAAAATTGTTTGAGAGAGGAAGCACAAGTTGGGGAGAGGGGTAGAGGGAGAGAGAGAGAGAGAAAGAGTCCTAAGCAGACTCCACGCTCAGCACAGAGCCCAACGTGGAGCCCAATGTGGGGCTTGATCTCACAACCACAAAATCATGACCTGAGCCGAAATCAAGAGGCAGACACTCAACTGACTGAGCTACACAGGCGCCCTCGAATTATTTTCATAGTTCATTTTTCTTTACTTCTCTCTCTCTCGCTCGCTCCCCCTCCACTCGGCCACATTTGGGGTAATTTCCTCACATATACCATTTAACTAATTTTCTTTTTGCCATTATTTACACTACTGTTTAGCCTGTCCACTCATTTCTATGACTCTATTTTTCATTAGTAAAAACTCTATTTGGTTCTCATTCAAATCTCTCTGGTCTTTCTTCATATTACATTGGGCTTTCATTCTGGTTCTCTCTTTTATGTCTTCAACTATTCAAAATATATTTATTGTGTTGTTACGATGATTCTCTAATACCCAATTTGGGGTGTCTATTCTCTTGTCTGCTGAACTTTCTAACTGTCCCTCACAATAGGTGCATTATTCTATACAACCATAATCGTTTATTGTGAATTCTTCTTTAGTGGGCTGTATTTTTTTTTTTCCTGGAGTCCTGTGAGTCACTAGCTGTGAAAATGGACCCGCAGAGTGGTTTTGCATTTGTTTCAGTTGGGAATTCTGGAGTTTTCAAAGGTTCCAGATCCACTTTTATGTTAGTTGTTTGGCTTGTGTTCCTGTGCCATACAGGTAATATAAACTCAAATTCTACACCAAGTAGGGTGTAATCCTGGGTTTTTCACCTCCTGCACAGGGCTTCCCTCCACCCAGGGGCCCAGCCACCAGCCTCCTCATCATCCCTGGGCCAGGCTTGCTTTCCTGGCAAGCCTGCCATGTCCCTTTTCAGCTCCTGGATAGGACAGCAGTCTGAGGTGAGATCTTCATGGTCCTGGGGTACCTGTTTGGCCTTAGTGCTCTGACTTTGATTCCGTTCTTCCTGTCCAGGCACTTGGGGATTTCCTTTATCCTTTTCTGAGCTCATGTATATATTTAAATTCTGGGGATATGTTTTTCGAGAATTTCTACATATTAGTAATAGAAGAGAGTTCTTATCATGAGCTCAGTCTGTTTTATCACTGGAAGAAGCCTCCTGTTGATTCTTTTTAGAATGTCTCAGAACTCTCCAACCTCTTTTCTCTGATTTACTTCTAGCATTCTTGTGACGGCAGGGGGCTGGTCTATGGGACATTTTTAATAAAGAGTGAATACCCCATTATGCAAACAAATCATAGAGACACATAATTTATGTAAAATTGGTCTGAAAAAGACATGATATACTTGTGTATGCTCTTAATGATATACAATGTAAATGTCAGACAGAAGCTTGAAAATCAGGGTCAGAAAACAGTGACCTTTCCATTCTGTCCAATATGTCCTTGGGATAAACTGCATTTTTATTGCATTATATTACATTACACCACTGCAATTATATGAGACTCTTGTTGGAATTTTGAATGCTTCTATCATTTTAATATACACGTATATTATGTATGGCAATTTGAGTGTTCTATAAACAAAATTCATTGTATAGAAATGAAATTGAAAAATACAATAATTCAATAATGCATAGAAATACACCGCAAAATAATAGTTAGGATATAAAAGAAATTATATGGCTTTTAAAAGTAAATACCTATGGCAAATAAGACCATAATATTGGACCTTGGACAAAGAGCCACTTTGGTTTAATATATCAATATTCCAAGAGAAAAAGAAAAAGAAGGAATTCTCAAAATGATTTTTGATAACTTTCACATTTCTACCAAGTAATGTTAGTGGTATATAGAAACCATGGCATGAAAGTACTCGTAGTTTTTGCAAACAATAATTAAGGCATAACAGAAGGTTTTATTTTTCATGTTGCATGGTTCTGAAAAAAAATTGTAAAAAGGATCCTTTTGGCTTTTGTGAGCTCCCTCGAGAAAAATGTTGATAATAAAGAAAGATGGAGAAAAAAAATGCTGGAATTTTACAACACAAACAAGACACACAAGCCATTTTCCTAACTTCACACTGTTCGGGAGAGTGACAAAACACCAATTTCCACAAGATGGTCTGTCTCACAAATATGGAACACTTCCCATTCAAATAGGTGTCTGGGGCATTGTGGGTAAGCCAGCCAAAACGAGTAGCAATAGCATGTAAATGAAACTAGCAACCTTCCCCATCCTGAGTATTCACCCGAGTCACTGGCACACTGTAGAAAGGCTGCCAGACCTTCCAGTGACAGAAACCTCACATCTGCTGCCTCCTACGACATCTCTGAAAAGCACCACCTCCGGCCTGGAGGGTTCCTTTGTTGGTGACATGCAGTTGAGGGGAGGAAATAACATGCCATTTGGTGTCCTCCGGGCAGGTCTGTGAACAGACTTGTGCTGGGTCTCTGTTCTGCTTTTTCAACATGTTCAAGATCTGCATGTGCTATGTGCTGTAACACGCAAGTGGCAGATAAACAAACCTGTGCTGATTTCCAGGAAAATGCAATTACCATTTTAGGAGAACCATTACATTTGTCTCAACCCAAATGATTTGCAAACTGACGAACTGCAGGTTGTCCGTGTGGCTTGTAAGACAACCACCTGATCCCCAGAAGTGCAGACGCGGCCACGACTCCCAGGGAGGCCTGGGCTCTCGCAGCAGGCGCGGCCAGGCTTGTGCTCATCTCCCCTGGTCCTGACCACTTGTGTGCATTCCAGCCTGACTTCCCCGGGCCAGGACCTGCACTTCTCAACCTTTCCCGGCCTCTGAAATCTGCATGGCTCTCCTCTGTGGCAGGCCGGAAGTGCTAGGGGCTCAATGCTAATTGCCCACTGCGATCACAGGCTTGACAGCGCCCAGTTGGCTGCCTTCCTTTCCCTGTTTCGCTTGCCTGCTCCCCTGCGGTGTTTCCTCAGACCCATTCCCAAGCCGGCTCTGTGTAGTTGAGACCTTGTTGCCAAGTCAGCCTCTGGAGGAACCCGAGCTCAGCTAATTCTCTTCTACCAGGGGTCTCTGCAACTGAACATTTTGGCAGGCTTCAAGATGTCGAGACATCTGGTGAGGAAGACATATATTAAAATGCTGCGTCAGGTGGGCACACGTTTTCCAGTTTACTGTTGGTGTTAAAAGCCAGTCTTGCATTCCAAGCTCACATCGGTATACCGTGCACATCTCTCTTTCTTACTCCTTGGGTCAGACTTGCTGCAAGGTTCCTATGCTTCTAGCTTGTGGCAAGTTCGCTAGTGCCTAACAGATGCACAGGGTCCCTTCAGATGATGGTGATGCCACTAAGAGCTGTGACGGGAAACAACTCTTTTAGAGGACAGCCTCAAGAGAGGAAACTGGGCTGTGTCTGAAAGCAAAGTTATGAGTGGAGGTAAGGCCAGAATTGAGTGAATATTGACCCCCATACTTTGGAATTAAAAATACCAGTTAAAATAATTAGGCCCTTTTGTTTCAAGTAGCAGAGTCACTCTGATTGCCTTGGGTCTTGAGGGCTTAAGAACACATGTGGCAATAATCAACATCTTCACCATCAATATAACTAATGTTTATCGAGCACCTAGTATGTGGGAAGCACTATCCTAAGTGTCTTACATGTATTAACTTACTTAAACTCCATAAAATGCTGAGGAGGAGGCATTATTATTGGCCCCATTTTATGGATGTGGGAACTGAGAGATTAAATAAAGGTGACAGTAGCCTTGACCTTGTGCTCACACGGGGAAAGAACAGCAGGGGTGGCCTCAGGGGAGCCTGAACGGAGTTGTGGGGCCTCTTTGCTGGCAGCTCATGGCTCCATGGCCGCCTTCTCTAGGCTCTGCCATCTCTGTGACTCAGTGTCCTCATCGTTGGGATTTTTGTGCCTGCTCCTGCCAATCAACTGCCTCAGCTTCTAGCCGGCTAATCTCTTGGCTTCTGCCTGTGCAAAGCTTGTTCATGGACACGGCCGCTCGTGACTCCTCCTCCTCAAGGCCCTTCTGCCGGGCTTCTGTCAGGCACCTCTCCTCTTCTGCTCTCCCCCACCTGGCTGACTCTGTATCTGTCACACACACCCAGGTCCCCAGGATGATTGAGTTGTGCCAGTTAATCTCCATCATCTCTATTGATGTGGAACTTTTACTCCAGGCCACCACTTGGCTTCTGGTCACCTCTAGATCTGCTGTTCTTGGGACACATGTCCATCTCTGCCCAATCTGGTGTGGTCTGAAGATGAGGTCACATGCATAAGAATGACCTCTGACTCAGGAACTGCCTGAAAACAGGGACCATTCAGAGGGGCCTACAACATGTGGCTGATGGCCAGAGATGTGACATGCCCAGTACCAAGGAGACCTGCTAAAGATTCTGCCAAGAGTCACTGAAAACCAGTCAGTGGGCTTAAAGATTATGGACATGTTTGGCCTCACTTTCTCCTTCCCTGGACTTGAGGTCTATGAGGAGCAGGGATTCCAGAAAAGTCTGAGTGCATTTGAAATAGGTAGTTGCCAGGGCTTCTGGGTAGCTCAGTCAGTTAAGTGACGGACTCTTGATTTCGACTCGGGTCATGATCCCATGGTTTGTGGGTTCAAACGCAGCATCAGGCTCCACGCTGTCATAGTGTGGAGCTCTCTCTCCCTCTCTCCCTCTCTCTCTGTCCCTCCCGTGTGTTCTCTCTCTCAAAATAAATACACTTGATTACAAAATGTTTTAATATTAAAAAAAATTTTTAATAATAGAAAAGAAACAGGTAGTTGCCCTTCCCCCATCCCAGAGACACCGAGTGCAGGGGGGAAGATCTTGGGGACATGCCCAGCGAAGGATGTCTACATCCTGTGCGTGTTTCATGGCCTGAATTGGACTTTGAAAACCATTTTAGGCTTCTTATTTGAAGAGAGGTGGATAAGGTGACAAGGGTTTGTTTTCCTTTATAAACTTTTAAAATGGAAGGACAACATACATAAAGGCAAGTGCACAGATCCTAAGTGTACAGCTCAGTGAATGCTTACAAAGTAAACACATCTGTGCAACCAGCAGCCAGATCAAGATATGTTACAGGGGGCTTTGCTCAGGGCTCTGGAAGTGCTCATTACCATTCTGTAGTTCATAGGTCATAGGATCATAGAAGATGCTTTGGAAACAATTGGGCCCACATCATTATTTTTGCATAAACTAAGCCCCAGAGTGGCCAATGTCAGGCACAAGGCCATGCAGTTAGAGAGCATCTGGTTTTTTGGTTTTGTTTTATTTTAAAACATCAGGCAGTTCTGATGTTGCTTAACTAAGGCAGTGCCCATGGATAAACCAGCCCACATTACCACTTCCATTTGTTTGTTCCACATGCCTCATTAACTCTTCTTATTCTGTGCTCAGTTTGTAGTCAAACCACCAAGATTTCTCCAGGATTTCTGTGTCCAGTGCTCAGGAAGATAGCTCTCTTCTCATTTCAGTAGCCAGTGGCAGCTGGGGGACATGTGGCACAGGTCAGCAGAGAGTGTGGGGTCGGTGCTCTCTAGATGGTTCCACGGAGCACCCTCCTGTACCATTTCTTTTTTATTTTTTTAAATATGAAATTTATTGTCAAATTAGTTTCCATACAACACCCAGTGCTCATTCCAAAAGGTGCCTTCCTCAATACCCATCACCCACCCTCCCCTCCCTCCCACCCCCATCAACCCTCAGTTTGTTCTCAGTTTTTAAGAGTCTCTTATGGTTTGCCTCCCTCCCTCTCTAACCTCTTTTTTTTTTTCCTTCCCCTCCCCCATGGTCTTCTGTTAAGTTTCTCAGGACCCACATAAGAGTGAAAACATATGGTATCTGTCTTTCTCTGTAGGACTTATTTCACTTAGCATAACACTCTCCAGTTCCATCCATGTTGCTACAAAAGGCCAGATTCCATTCTTTCTCATTGCCACGTAGTATTCCATTGTGTATATAAACCACAATTTCTTTATCCATTCATCAGTTGATGGACATTTAGGCTCTTTCCATAATTTGGCTATTATTGAAAGTGCTGCCATAAACATTGGGGTACAAGTGCCCCTATGCATCAGCACTCCTGTATCCCTTGGGTAAATTCCTAGCAGTGCTATTGCTGGGTCATAGGGTAGGTCCATTTTTAATTTTTTTTGAGGAACCTCCACACTGTTTTCCAGAGCGGCTGCACCAGTTTGCATTCCCATCAACAATGCAAGAAGGTTCCCGTTTCTCCACATCCTCGCCAGCATCTATAGTCTCTTGATTTGTTCATTTGAGCCACTCTGGCGTGAGGTGATATCTGAGTGTGGTTTTGATTTGTATTTCCCTGATGAGGAGCGACGTTGAGCATCTTTTCATGTGTCTGTTGGCCATCTGGATGTGTTCTTTAGAGAAGTGTCTATTCATGTTTTCTGCCCATTTCTTCACTGGATTATTTGTTTTTCAGGTGTGGAGTTTGGTGAGCTCTTTATAGATTTTGGATACTAGTCCTTTGTCCGAGATGTCATTTGCAAATATGTTTTCCCATTCTGTTGGTCGCCTTTTAGTTCTGTTGATTGTTTCCTTGGCAGTCTTGCACCATTTCTGCTGGCTTCAACATTTTGAGGACCTGGCTCATTCCATCTAAGGTTCTCATGGCAGAGATGATGCACTAGCCATCAGGATTGGCCTTTCCCTCCAAGACGTTGAGGTGTGGCTGGAAAGCAGCTGCCTAGTCAGGGAGTCCATTTCCCACACTCCGGCGGCAGGTGGCTCTTTGACTGCTCATTATGAGCACAACGTGAGTGGAAATACACATCTCACTTCTGGGCTGAGGTGCTTAAGAAGCAAGGGTACCTCCTGCAGGGTCTCTTTCCCCATTCACTGACGCTGAGAACCTATCTCAAGATGGAGGGAGCTTGGGCCCTGAGGGAGGCCATGGAAGGCCACCTGCTGAACAAGGGCCCTGCCAATGGAACTTGACATTAGTGGGAAATAAACAGCTGCTGGATTCATCTACTGAGATTCTAGTATTACCGTAACTAACATGGTTATACCAGGGATGGTGGAGGGAATCTTAACCTTTTCAAAGGCCATTTTTTAAAATCATCTCCTTTGCTTTTTCCAGCTATTGAAGACCACAGCAACCAGATGCCCTTACTTGTATAGGAAGGAGAATTCTTAGACATTATATGCAGAAAAATAAGGAAATGATTTTTTTTTTGTAAATAAGAAAACATTTTCTACACTCATGCACCTTTTTCAAGATTGTTTCTAGGAATCCCTGAGGCAGTGGGGAAAGACTAGTCCACACGGAACAAGGAAAGCCCATGAGTTAGTTGATAAGCTCAGCTCAGCACCTTGCACTTCCTTCTTTGCTAGAAACTGAACCATTACCTATATCTGTGGTACACTTTTAATCAGAAGAAATGCAAATTTCTCTTTTGGAAAGCTTGTCAGTAAAGAAAGTAACCTTTATTCATAGTGCTCTTTGACCCATTTAAGTAAGTTTTTCTATAATGGAAACTTTAAAAAAAAGACACATAGAATGACAAGGGCGCACCCTTTATAATGCTGATATTGGGAAAGAGTATATAATACACAGCACTGAGGTGACTGGGTTTTTTTTAATGTTTCTTCATTTTTGAGAGAGAGTGCAAGTGAGGGAGGGGCAGAGAGAGAGGGGTACAGAAGATCCAAAGCTGGCTCTGCGCTGACAGCTTCTGCGGTGCTATCAGCGCTGAGCCCCATGGGGGCCTCCAACTCACCCACTGTGAGATCATGACCTGAGCTGAAGTCCAATGTTCAACCAGATGAGCCACTCAGGTGTCCAAAGGTGACTGTTTTATTAGGAGTTTTCATCGTGGGGTGCCTGAGGGGCTCAGATGGCTAAGCTTCCAACTCTTGATTTCGGATCAGGTCATGATCTCACTCACAGTTCGTGGGTTCGAGCCCCATGTCAGGCTCCATGCCAGTGGTGTGGAGCCTGCTTGGGATTCTCTCTCATTCTCTCTCTCTCTCTCTCTCTCTCTCTCTCTCTCTCTGCTCCTTCCCCATTTGTGCATTCTCTCTCTCTCTCAAATAAACATTTTTAAAAAAGAGTTTTCATTAAAAATTTTTAATAAATAAATAAATAAACAAATAAATAGTTTTCATCTCACATAGCCAGAACTGGGCATCAAGAGAATGGCTTCTGGCATTAGACTGCCTGAGTTCAGATCCTGTCTGTACCAGGTATGGACCAAGTGATCTTGGGCAAGTTCTTTAATTTCTCTATGCCTCAGTATCTCCATCCATAAAATGGAGATCAGCAGATGTCCACCTTTTGGTGTTGCAAGAATGAAATTCTTGAATACCGGTAAAAGTGTCAGAAAGAGTGCCCGTCACACAGTAAATGTCAGCTACCATTACTACAATGCTTTGAGGCCCTGATTTGTCTGTAGCATATCTGGATTCATATCATAATATAAAAAGAAAACCAAAGAATCGCCTCACTGGGTCAGATCTGGGGTCCTTTCTGTTTCTTCCAAGAATACCCAAAGGCAGCCCTCTGGGGCTAGGGAGTGGGAAACCTGAGGCCGCCTCTTTCAACACGAAACCTAAGCTGAATTAGTACCACACAGGTTTAAGAAATTTCCTAATGTACATTGAAAATTTCAAACACTCTTTGATTTAATAACTCAATTTCTGGGAGTGACTCTAAATATATTCTAATGTGTCTTATTTGTTCTAAATACAGAAAAGGCTATAGGGTACTAAGGTGTCATTTCAGGGGGACTTATAATAGCTGGAAATTGGGACTGCTCAGGTTTCTGATAAGATATAGTTTAAAAAAAAAAACATGGTAAATCCTGTTGATGGAACAAACATAGGAAAATGGTGATTAGGAAAACTGCAATAACATGGAATATGCTTATGAGCATAATGTTAAGACAGAAAAAGTAACATTCAAAATCATACCTAAAACATGACTACAACTACGAAAAGTGGACCAAAAGGTGATAGTAGGAACGAGACTGGAACCAGGACAAGGCTGGAGTTGGGTCTTGGGGTGTGGGGGCTAGGGAGTAGGGTCTGAGACAAATCAGTGTCTCATTTCAAGAGGTGAAATAAGGCAATGCTGGTGTCCTTGGGATGGCCAAGGGTGAAGAGCAGGTCAGCCTCTGGGTATGGAGACTGGAGTTAGTGCCCACACAGTGGGAGACAGGAAGAGTCCTGAGAGGTGGCTACTAGTGGCTTTAGGGGGTGTGGCGAGAGTCTGGCTGGTTTTAAAGAGCCAGTGAGAAGGTAGAAGGGAAGAAAATAACCCTGAATATCAGCAAAGGTTGTATTGGGGTGATGGGGCCTACTTTTGATGCTTTTTCTCAATTTGTATCTAGTTTTCCTATTTTCTTTATTAAACATATGGCAATTTTATAATGGAAATAAATTCATTTTACACAAGCCTATAGTACTCCTGTATAGCAAATACCTCAATGCATGCACACTGGAATTGAACAATTAAGTACATGGATGGCAGATGGTGGCAGCCAGATTTCTCACTGTTGGAGTGGAAATTTACAGATCAGCAAGGGGAGGAGGCTAGAACGATCCATGTGGTAATGGATTAGTTGGAGACATCAGTATGAATTTAGGTTTAGTTTAATATGGATACAGGTAGATATATATAGAAATATTTAGAGAGATGTATGTATGTATGGGTTAGTATACACACCTATATTTCTTTGCTCTGTCAGCTGAGCCACAATACCCCAGTAACAATGAGCAAACCTACTTCCCAGATACTTGTTTCTAATACTAGTCTCCAATAAAAGGAACCAGGGCTCCTTGGAGAAATGGTTGATTCCAGGAAATATACAGAATGAGCCTGGAGTATCTTGTAGTGCCAGAAAGTAAGGAAGTGCTTTCTCTTTCCCTCTCCTTCTCCCTCTCCCCTCCACCCCCTCATGCACACACATATACAACGATAGAGTATGTTAACTGGTCAGAAGGGTAAACTGAGAAAGCTCCCCATCGCCAAAGCTGGACGAATTTGAGCAACAAAATATATAAAGTAGTATTGGGTTCTAACCCAAAATATAAAATAAATATCCGTGAGTCCCTACTGATATAAATAAATCACCGAATATCTTAATAAATGGAGGGGAAGAGACACTCTCCTGTGCAGGAGAATTCCAAATAAATTATGTAGATAATTCACCCTCAAGGAGGTAGAACACAACTCCCCACTCCTTAGGTGTGGGCTACCCATAATGACTTCCTTCTAAAGAAGACAGCATGGAAAGGGGAATAAAGACTAACTTCACAGTGGAAAAATCTGCAACACTACCTTAGGCAGGTGACCAAGGCCAATATCATCAG
Source organism: Panthera pardus (assembly GCF_024362965.1). NCBI lineage: Eukaryota > Metazoa > Chordata > Mammalia > Carnivora > Felidae > Panthera > Panthera pardus. The sequence continues at coordinate 110,924,909 of NW_026526843.1, read as the reverse complement.
TCATGTTGATAGCACATACCCTTGATATCAAGTGATGAAAATGGCACTTTACATCTGTGATCTTCCTCCCCAAACCCATAACTTTAGCCCAATCATGAGAAAAACATCAGATAAATCCCAGCAAGGGGAGCATTCTACAACATACCTACCCAGTACTCTTCAAACCTATCACGGTCATCAAAGACAAGGGAAGTCTGAGAAACCATCACAGCCAAGAAGGAGGTGTGACAATTACGTGTAATGTGGAGTCCTGATATCCGGAAAAGTGGCATTAAGTAAAAGCCGAGCAAATATGAATAAACTATGGACTTCACTTAGTAATAATGTATTGATATTGGTTCATTAATTGTAATGAACGTACCATACTGATGTAACATGTCAACAATAGGAGAAACTGTGTTCAGAAGGTGGGTATACAGGAAATCTTTATACAATCTGTTCGACTTTTTTGTAAATCTAAAACAATTCTAAAAAACAAAGTCCAGTTGATGCTCATTATTCGCGGTAGTCATGGGGTGAACTGGTATTGGTGAATACTGAGCCATTACCCTTGGCCGTGAACCTCAGGTCACAACACTTCTGGATCAATACGGAACCTTGTTTTATGTGTGTTCCTCTTTAAAGAACCTCATTTACTACAGAGTTGATTCATTAGCATTGAATTGATGGCAAATGGCACTCCAGCTCAAGCCCGAAAGAAGCTGATCTAACACACATTTTTTCCATGAGGCACAGCTCAGCCTTCTTGCACTAGAAAGTACTTCAGCACTATTCTTGGGGGCCATTTTAAACAGTGAAATCACCCACAAAAGGCACAAAACATGCAAAAACCATGACACTAAACAGACCACAAAAAGGACCTTCTGTGCAGTATGAGAGCTGATACAAGAAAGCAGAACATCACCTTGTTCCTCCCCCGGTGGGAACATGTGCATTGCACAACTCAAATTTGTCACCCTGCACATATGTCACATTCACAAATGACTGCAAAATGCCACAAGTATTGATTTGAGGGTTACAGATAAATTGTAGCAAGCAGGTGAATTCACAAATATGGAATCCATGAATAATAAGGGCCAACTGTATGGTAATTTTAAAAAGCTTATGAATATGTTCTTAAATAGCCTAAGTTTTCTCCATAACCCACTACAGATTTCTCACTTTTGAGCTTGTTAAACTCTACAATTTATTCATTTATCCATCTATTTAGTTATTTAGTCTCTACTTGTGCTGTGTAATAGCTACATGTGGCTTGGTACTTTAAATGTGGTTAGTCCAAAGTGAGTTGCGCCACAAGGATCCCCAGCAGATTTTGAAGACTTAGTACAAAGAAAAGAATGTAAACTATCTCATTAATGATTTTTATATTGATTACATACTGCAATGATAATATCTTAATATAACTGGTTCAATAAAATATACTAGTACAATTAATTTCACCTGTTTCTTTTGACGTTTATAATGTGGCTACTAGAAAATCTAAAGCCACACACGTAGCTTGCATTTTATTTCTATTGGACAGCACCAGTCTACATCATCTCTGGGGAAAATGAATTCCATCATAATATTTGTAGCATGGGGAAGAACACAGGACTACAGGATCATTTTATCCTTAGAGGGACCATTTAATCCTCTCCTTTTAGGGTACTAAGGCTCAGACAGGTGAAGCGCCTTGTCCAGCTTCACATAGCCAGTTGCTGGCAGAGGACTCAGATCTCAGTCTCCTGTCTTCCAGTCCAGTCTCTTTCCCCTTGATCTTCTCCCCTACATGTCCCCACCCCTCCAATAAACACATCCAAACAGCCCGCATCACCTTGCAAGGGAAAAACAGCATTGGCTATTGCTGAGCTGAAAGAGACTATTTCATGAAATCTTGCTAGATTTCTAGAAGTAGGGCTGTCAGATTTACCAAATAAAAATACAGGATGCTTTGTTAAAATTTGCATTTCTGAAATGCAAGCTTAACTGGGTATCCTGTATCTATTAGTAGACTATATTCCATTTAATAGTTTGGACATACTTATACTAAAACATAGCTGCTGCTTATTTGAAATGCACATTTAACTGGTGTCCTGTCTTTAATCTGGCAACTCTGCTATAAAGCCTTTGAGGAAAGAATCTGTGCTGATTTCTGCCAGGCACTCAGAAACTTATCTTTCTGTGTTCCTCCAAGGAAGAGCACAACCCAGTGAGTCATTCGGCGCTCCATAATAAACAAGGGAATCTCTAGACTTGCCTTCCTGTCTGCAGGCTGTTTCGGCTGTCAGTGCTATCCTCCCAAACAGCCAACTTACCGGGAATCAAGCTGCAGATCTCGACTGTCCCTCCCAACCTTTATAATCAATTTGAGTTGGGCGAGATGCCAGCTTTAAAAAAAAAAATGCACAGAACCAACTCTTGTAACTATGGAGATAAGACGGAAGGAAAAACCCAAGGAAACAGACAAGCTCTCCTTTTCTTTACAGAAGCTCTTCTAAATGTAACAGGCAACAATTGGTAAAAACATCCCAGCCACTTCCTGGACATGTATACATATCAAACACAGCAAGGCAAGAGCTCATTGGATTTTGCATTTTGTGATTTTGCTTTCCTTCATTACTATTATTTTGTAGCATACTAAACAGGGGGCGGGTAATAGAAGTGGTCCATCCAAGGTACAAGCAAAAAGCAGGTACAGGTAATGACGGGTCCAATGCCTGTAGAGAATTTTAAAACAATAATAACACTGACTAAAAGTTGTTCTGCTTTTTATTACCCCGTGTGCTGGCAATTCTAAACAGTGTCATTGATAAAATACTCCTCCCACTGCAACTCCTTCTCCCCACCGATCCTTGAAAGTTCTGATATTAACCAAGGCCATCGACCATTTTTAAAAACCCTGCTTTACAGAGCTTTGCTTTTTTGCTGTTTGTGGGGTGGGCAGTCGGGAGGAAGCGGAAAGGAGAGGGTAAGAGCTACATGGGGATGCTTAAGCCACCAAAACAGCAGGAGTTTCAATGAATGCAGATTTCCCTCTGGTGAACATATAGGGCTATGTCTTAAGGTCTCCAAGGATGAAGAGGCAATTTTATAGTAAAAGGAGCACTGGAATCGGAGTCATGACACCTGGGTTCAAGATGTGGCTCTGAGTTCACATAGTATGTGACTGAGGAAAAAAGGTCTGGCCTCTCTGAGCTCCAGCCTCCTCCCTATCAAATAGATGCTCCAACCACTCCCCACCTGTCTACTTCACTGGCTCGGCTTGTGCACTTTATTTAAAAAAAAATTTTTTTTTTTTACATTTATTTATTTTTGAGAGACAGAGAAAGGCAGAGCACAAGTGGGGGAGGGGCAGAGAGAGAAGGAGACACAGAACTGGAAGCAGGCTCCAGGCTCCAGGCTCTGAGCTGTCAGCCCAGAGCTCGACGTGGGGCTAGAACTCACAAACCGTGAGATCACGACCTGAGCTGAAGTTGGACACTTAACCGACTGAGCCACCCAGGTGCCCTCGGCTTGGGCAATTTAAAGAGAAAACGTACATGGTGCGCCTGGGTGGCTCAGTCGGTTAAAGTGTCTGACTTCGGATCCACTCATGATCTTGCCGTTTGTGAGTTCGAGCCCCGTATCTGGCTCTGTGCTGACAGCTCAGAGCCTAGAGCCTGGAGCCTGGAGCCTGGAGCCTGGAGCCTGCTTTGGATTCTGTGTCTCCTCCTCTCTCTGCCCCTCCCCTGCTCGCACTCTGTCTCTCTCTCTCAAAAAGAAATAAATGTTAAAAAAAAATTTTAAGGAGAAAATGTACAAAACCCTATAGGTGTTTTCCTCATCTTCAAGACTGAAACTGAACCACCACCCATCACAACCTCACTTTCACCCACAAGAAGGGGAAAAGAAGAAGTGGAAGATGAAGTTCCCTTTAAGAGCATGACCCAGACATTACACACAGTCACTTCTGCTCCTTTCTTATTGCTTAAAAGGGAGTCACGTGGTCTCACACTCTTGCCCCAGAGGCTGAGAACCATAGTCTCTAGCTGGGCAGCCAGGTGTCCAGCTAAAACCTGAAAGTTCTATTTCTAAAAATTAATAATGATATAGTGTGATGATATGCAGTCCAATAAGCTAGTGAACAAAAGTGTTTTTGTTGTTGATTGCTCTGATGAATGAAACAAGATGAAAAATTCCATCTTTCCACTATGGCTGCTGAGTTTTAGGTACATATCAATGTAAATTATCCTGGTTTCAATGGAGAATAAATTCTTAGAGCGCTGGATTTGAAAGCACTTTTGTCTGGGGCCTTTGTGTGACTGTTCTCCCAGGGGACTTTGTCAGTGTGAATTTGGATCCATCTTATGAATATAGTCCTGTGCTTCTCAAGGACTAAGCCCGAATCCCAGGAGAAACATGGAATTTAGACCATCTTGCCACTGTACTGACCCTCTCCAGCAAGCTCATAACTGAGAAAGTGGTACATCATCTGGTTAGTGCCTTATCATCCTCGAGGTCTGGTGTCACTGCCTCCATAATTAAACACAGACCATTAGCTATAACCCACTGCACCCACATCAATTATGCCAGTTTGGATAACAGCTGCAGAAACCCTCCTTTCCTGTCTTCCGCCACTCTGGAAATAATCCTGCTTGTATCACACAGGTATAGTTAGAACTGCCTCGGTTTTTCTATCAAATATCAAATTAGCAAGGCGGCAATGCCATAATGGAACAGAGCTTTGTTCTTCCATACGCCGATTAAAAGGTAATTTAACCTCTTCCAAAGGTGGTCTAGCCAATCCCCAGCAGTATTGACATTGTGTTAATGAGAAATTGCTCTCCAGAGTGATAAATTAGCCCTGTGAGACAAGTATGAAAACCCATCTTCACGGATGGTCCAGACTTAAGAAGCAAACTTGGTAGTTTCATCACCCTCTGCCCGGCCCAGTGAAATCCCCAGAGACTCACACACTGTATCTGAAATGCCGCAACTGCACAGATTGAAACACACACTCGTAGCCTCCTCAGTAACGCAAGCTGCCTCAACTCGCTGGTCTCCTCGCACACGCTAGTCGAAGCTGACTGTGCCTCAGCAGGTTCATCCACCTCACTCCTCGGGGGGAGAAGAAAGTCCTTTTACCATGCAAAAGGAGAGAGCCATGCCAAAGAGCCTCAGAATGTGGGAGGACCCTGAGCACTCTCTTAATCTAATGTGCTCATTTTACACATGAGAAAGCTCAGGCCTGGAGAGATGAAATATCTTGGCCAAAGCTATAGGAAGCTCAGGCAGCAGAGATGGACAAGAATCCATTTTCTCACACAATGAGGTCACTATTTTTACCCTCCTCTAGACACCCTACCACACTGACTATGACTTAGACACCAGCTGTCACATCATCTGGAGACCTTCAGGTAAAGAAAACATTCATCTTGCTTGAGAATATGAGCCTCACTTCCTCTAGCACAGCAGATATAAATCTCAATCCACAAAGCCAGGTAAGCAGGACACACGATTTTGTTTTACTTTCTATAAAGCAACCAGACCCATCCTGCCAAGCTGGAAATTCAGTCCCAGGCATCCTTGGGTCCTCTCCACGACTCTTCTCTCTCTTTTGAATTTTTTTTTAATGTTTATTTGTTAAACATTAAGAGAGAAAGGGAGACACAGAATCTGAAGCAGACTCCAGGCTCCGAGCTGTCGGAATAGACCCTGATGCAGGGCTCGAACTCACTAACCGTGAGATCATAACCTGAAGCCAAAGTCTGATGCTTAACCGACTGAGCCACCCAGGTGCCCCTCCCCCACTCTTCTAAGTGCATCGAGGCTCTGTGTCTCAGGCAGTGCTAAGATATCAGGATGACCGTCTGGACCTGCCGGAGATATTATCATTGAGATGTCACAGATCCAGTGCACAGGGTCCCTTCACCTCCCCAGGCTGCTGGTTCTAAAGCCCTTGCTGGCTGGAAGCTTAGGCTTTGGTCCTCCTTCTCTCAGCTTCCTTATCTGAAATCTGCCTCCTCCTGGTCCTATCAGGATGAAGAATGTAGGGACCCAGTGCCCTCTAGGCTCTTAGACTTATCTCTCCTGTCCCAAGTCAGAGGAATTCCTTCAGAAACCCTTTTTGTTTTCCTCAAAAGTGTTAACCTTTCTTGCCTCACACTCTAGGACACCATTACAATTCCCTGGAGGGATCGAGCCTTTTGGAAACAAAAACCAGGAAAGGAAATGTGTTGTAGGTAACTTCTACTCTTTATCCAGCCCCAAACCTTCACCATGACAAGAAAACAGAGGCGGGGAAGAAAGGGAACTGTGCAGGGAGGGGAAAAATTAATGACTTCTCAAAAATTACACTGCACAAGGGTGATTTAAAGTTCCATGAAAGAACAAAGAACCCCAATCGCCGTTCGTTCTTTCTGGGAAAAAGAATGCCGGGGGAAATTGTCCCAGCTTCATCTTGAAAAGGAGCTCGAAAGGCAAGGAGTCATTTCTCTATACTGAGGGAGGCTACTATGTAACTTCAGAATGTAGCAATGGCCTTCCTCACCACATGACTGTTTCTCAACTCCTTGCCACCTGGCTACGGATGCCACCATTCTTCAAAACAACTCTGTGGAAAGTCCCCACTGACCTATCTGTACAGTCCAGTGGCCAACGATGCTTCATCTTCATCCTCTTTGACCTCCTCTTCCTCCCTGAAACTCTTTCTTCTGTGGGGTGGTTGGTAATGCTGGATTGTACTGGTTCATGCTCTTAACTTTCTGATCATGCCGTCTTTATTCCTTTGCCTTTTCTTCCTTTCTTTTCCACTAATCAAGGGCATTCTTTAGGGAGCTAATCTTAGCCACCTTCTCTTCTATCTCTATTCGATTTTCCTCCTTGATTAATCCAGTCCTACACCTTTTATTGTCTTTAAATCTACACCTCTAGCCCCGCTCAATTTCTTGAATTCTAGACCCAGAATCCCAACTGCTGGACGTGCCTCCATACCTCAAATTTGCCATGTTCAAAACCAACTCATCTTTCTTCCCTAAACCAACTTCCCTTTGTGACTTTCTTGCTCCATTAATGCATCACCATTCTTCCAAACACTGGATCCAACTTTGACTCCTCCTCTCCATTGTCTTTATACACCATACTGTTTTTTTAAAGATGTTTATTTATTTATTTTGAGAGAGACAGAGAGAGTGGGACAGAGAGAATCCCAATCAGGCTCTGCACTGTCAGTGTGGAGCCCGATGTGGGGCTCGACCTGAGGTGAAATCAAGAGTCAGATACTTAATTGACTGAGCCACCCAGGCACCCCTATACACCACACTGCTTGAATCTAAATAGATTTTACCTCCTCAAATGGAATATTCCAGGTATTATATGACAAGTACAGAATAAAATGGAACTATCCATCTGCACATTTATGCCATTAATGTCATATAACATTAAATTAACTATGGCTATAATTTTGGCCTTTATCCTTCCATAATTTCTTCTATACAATTATGTATTTTTACATAAAAGGGACCATATTATTTGGAACTTGTCTTGTCACTTACTATATCACAAACACTTTCCTGTGCCATTAAATGTTCTTTTATACAGTAATTGTCAAATTTTAAGAGTATATCAGAATATCTGAGGGTGCTTGTTAAAAAAGTATTTCCCTGGACCCTCCCCTAAGGACACTCATTCCATATTCTGGGGATAGTCTATGAACCTATATGCTTAGCTAGCACCCCAGAAAATTCTAATGCATAATGTTTTTAGATCCCAGTTTGAGAAACACTGTTGGTTCAGCACAAAATATAAGGATTCCTCCTTTTTTTTGTTTACATTTACCATAATTTATTGCCAATCAATACCGACATGTATTTAGGTTGCCCTCCAAGTTTTAAATATCATTTTAGTTCTGCACTGACTTTAATTTCTAGGCTCTCTCTTTATCATTCCCTCCACCCATCGATGCATATAATTTTTCTTTAGGGTAAATTCCTAGAATTTCTGGGTCCAAAGGATATGCAAAATTGTATGTTATATATGCGGTAATATATGCTATTATAGTATTTGTTATATAATTATATATACCAATAGTCAAATATAATAAATAACAAAAATTAATACATTAATCACCTGCTATGGAATGTAATAATATATAATATATATTAGTTTATATATGTTCAGGTGCGGTTTTATTTGGACTCTTGCACAAGACTTACATTCATCCATGTTAATCTCATCTGGCTATATTTCACCCATTGCTTCAAGAGTCATGTTACTTTTTTTAAAGATGATTTTATTTATTTTGAGATATATATATATATATACATATATATATAGAGAGAGAGAGAGAGAGAAAGAGAGAGAGAGAGAAAGAGAGAGAGAGAAAGAGAGAGAGAGAAAGAGAGAGAGAGAGAGAGAAGAGAAAGAGAGAGACAGACACAGCACGAGTGGGGGAGAGGCAGAGAGAGGGAGAGGAGAGAAAGAGAGAGACAGACAGACACTGTACGAGTGGGGGAGGGGCAGAGAGAGGGAGAGAGAGAGAGAATCCCAAGCAGGCTCCGCACCATCAGTGCAGAGCCTGGCACGGAACTCAAAACTCACAAACCGTAAGATTGTGACCCGAGCTGAAATCGAGAGTCAGATGCTTAACCAACTCAGTCCCCCAGGCGCCGCAAGAGTCATGTTACTTTTATATCCCTACTCTCCAGTGAAAGTATTTGTTATTTTTCTAATCTCCTGCATATCTGATATGTGGCTACTATACTTTTTTTCAAATTGCGGATGAGAAATAGTGAATGGAATGAAGTTGAGAAATGCCTTCCTGCTCCACCAGAAACCTATATTGCTCAGCACACTTGTTCATTCTTTCTTTAAACAGTAACAACTTAAATAGTGATTGGCTTATGATTCTACATGTCATCTTTAAGGTCGTAGGCATAGAACTTACCAAATATTTGCTGATGTTCATATCCATTGCCATCTACCTCTTGGCTCTGATCTACCAATACAGGGAGAAAAATAAGTGTATTGGTTTCTTATATCCAGATTAAGGCTGCTTAACACAGGTTCATAATGCTGTCGTGGCATACAATATAAGGCATGTATTCAGTTCGTGTGTCTCAGGGTGAACTGGGGGCTCTGTCCATCTTCTAAACAGGGTACAATTGTTGGGGTCCCTCTGGTGAGGGAGGGAGAGAGCAGGGAAAGGAAATAGAAGGCAGGATGCAGAGGGCTCATATAGGCTCTGGGAAAGCAAAGGGAAGAGGCTGGGAGATGAAAAAGGGAGAGAAGCCGAAGAGGGATGTAGATTGCCTGCGAGTGTCAAAAATGACAGCAATCATCATCATCATCATCATCATCATCATCATCATCATCATCATCATCTCTATTATCAGTCAAATTTATTATATGTCTAACATTCTGCTAATGCTTTGCGTGTATGAACACATCTATTCTCCTAACAGCTTTGAAATGTGAGTGCTATTATTGTCTCCACTTTGCAGATAGAGTAATGGAGGGACAGAAAGACTAAGAAGCGTGCCCAGTATCACAAAAGTATTAAGTGAGACAACCAGCATTTGAATCAGGCCATCCGATGCTCCCTTTTAAGTGTGAAAACTGTTCACCACAGTGTATATCATGTGCCGCCATTACTACATTCTAGTTACTATTATTATTGGGGCACGTGTGTGTGTATGCACACATACACCAAGGCCAGGAAGTGAACTGCCATTACTTTTGTTATGTGCACACAAATGAGTTAACTTTGGGAATCTCTTTTTGCGCTTATGTGGAAAGAGTACTTTGAGGAAGGGGACATTTAGTGGTGTCCATACTTAGGGTAACCAACTTGTCCCAGGTTTCCTGGGATTCCACCAGTTTTAGCAGTACAAGTCCCATGTCCCAACTGTATGTTTTGTTATTTCTTCCCACTGAATACACAAGGGGGCATTGTAACCATTCAGTCATGCATTCCTCAAACATTTATTGAGCGCCTAATCAGAGGTGTGATTGCTGCCCAAGAACCTAGCACTGAAGATGGGGTGGGGTGCCAGGAAAGTGAGGACCCTTCCATAATCCCAAATCAAAAAGAGTAAGATACAGGTATTTAAATGGACAAACGCTTACATGGCATTGACTCTGTGCCAAGTACTACAATGAGCACTGCACATTTTAGCTCATTTAATCCTCATAAACAGCCTATGGCACGGTCACTATCGTTATCATCCCCACTGTAAAGAAGTGGAGGCAAAGAGGGGCTAAGTACCTTGCACATTGCATGGCTGGCAAGTGGCACAAAGCCAGATTTGAACCCAGGCAAGGCCCTAATTGCTCCAGAGCCCATGTCTCTAACTGCTGTGGCAGGCTGTGAAGAAAGGGCCTGAACCCCTCCATCAAGAACACCGTGTGCCCTCAGTGTCTTCCTAGCCCTGCTTAGAGGTTTGTCCCTAGCTCAGCGGTTCTCAACCCTGAAGGCACAATTATAATCACCCAGGGAGTTTAAAAGATAATACTGATTCCCCAGGGCCCCACTTGCACAGATTTTGATTTAACTGAGCCACCTTGACCTGGACATCAGGATTTTTTAAAGCCTCCCTCAAGGGTCTTATGTATAGCTGGGTCTGAGAACAAGGTGGCCAGACCCTCCCCTCTAGCAAGCTGGGCTGAGTCTTCTAATCCAGGGCTTCTCAAATGCTAGAGTGCGGCTAGCATTTAGCTCAGTCGGCTAAGAACTTGATTAAAATGCAGATTCTGATTCACTAGGTTTGGGGTGGGAATGGGAGGACCAGAGATTCGGCATTTCTAACCAGCTCTCAGGGTGCTGATGTTGTTGGTTCATAAATCACACTTGGGGTAGAAAGGATTTTGAGGCAAAGTGTAGTCCATAGACCTACTGAGTCAGAATGTGCATTTTAATGCACATTTGAGTTTGAGAAGTCCTATTCAAACCCTGAGCTGCCAAAAGGTTCTGGGAGTGGGTTTCAGATGTGCCAAGGTACTGCTTCCCCTTGGCTCTTAGAAATTTGGTTGGTGACCTCCAGGGCACTATTGCAAGCAGCCTCACTGACCCTGACCCTATGTGTATGCAAATGTCATGTCTCACTGCTGACCATCATGGAGAAAAGAGTGGGAAGTCCTGCTCTAATACAGTCTTGTTGCCCCCTTCCCTCATACTCCCAGCAAGCCTTTGCTCACGCTGTTGCTTCACTGGACTTTGACCAGCCTTACCCAATTTCTGAAGGTCAAGTTCCTGTCCTAATTCCTCCTCTATGGAGCCATTCCCATTTCCATGTGGCCATTTCAAACCAACAGACGTTCTTTTTTTTTCATATAACAAATGCCAGATAACATTTCCTATGTGCCAAGTACTGTTCTACACCCTTAACATTATTCATCCATCCATCCATCCATTCATTCATTCAATCCCCACTTTACAGGCAGGAAAACTGAGGCACAGAGCAGTGGAATAAGTTGCTCAAGGTCACACAGCTAATAAGTGGAAGGGTCAAGATTCAAACCCAAGTAATCTGGCTTCGGAGTCACCACACTGAACCACAATGCTAAGATTCTTCTCACTGGTGTGGGACTTACAGAAGAATTTGCAAATAATGCCGAGTGGGGACAGAGAAAGAAGATGTATGAATTTACCGTGGCTGGTATGATGAACTACTACACACTGGGTGCCCTGAAACAACAGTAATGTATTCTTTCACAGTTCTGGAGGCCAGAAGTCCAGGCTCACGCTGTTGGCAGAGTCATGCTCCCTTTGAAGGCTCTAGGGAAAGATCCTTCTTTGCCTCTTCCTGGCTTCTGGTGGTGACCAGCTCACAGACACATAGGCACATCACCCTGATCTCTGTCTCCATCATCACATGGACTTCTCTGTGTGTCACTCTGTGGCCTCTTCTCTGCTTATAAGGACACCAATCATTGCATCAGGGCCCATCCTAATCCAGCATGGCCCCATCTTAACTTATTATATCTGCAAAGACCCTATTTCCAAGTAAGGTCACATTCTGAGGTCCCAAGTGTACATGAATTTGGAGGGCTGGGGGAGACACTATTCAACAGAGTACAGGAGAGCACAGAGATCGTTGCAGGACAGCAACTGTCTCTTACAAATCCTCAGCTACTATCAGTTTCAAAATGCTGCTGAGAGGCCTTAGGACCTCTGACTAACACTTGCCAGATTCAGCTGAGGTGTAGCAAGCCGTGGAATAGCTGTAAGTTTTGGTCAACAGACTGCAATTTCTTCAGTGCCAAGAGGACATCATTTAAAAACTTCTGCACACTGTCCAACATCTGATTGTGCTTGCGGCTTCTCCCCAGACCAAATCAATCAGATTGATTTTACGTGTACAATGAGTATGATAAAACTGCTGCTTTTGGAGAGTTTGCAGGTGGCAGGCGCACAGGCGAAATGGAGCGGCCGTGCATTATCTAGGCTAGCATAGGATAGCGAAGTAGCCTTCGGTAGCCTGTGGCGGAGATCTTTTGCGGGAGCTATTTGGACATCGGAGCGTCTCTGTGAAATATCCAAGCCCGGTCTGTGATAAGCTAAGGAGTCTTGTCGTCAGCACTCCTGGGCCGCAGCATAGATACTCTGAGCCAAGATCATCTGAGGCAATGTGCAGAGGAAAGTTCCAACTCCAGGACAAGAACCAGAGAGGATGGTGTCCATACTGCCTACCTCACCACGTCAATACTGAGCTCCTAGAGAAGGAGCTAGGTGCTGCCATGGTTTCAGGTGCTCGACATGATGTGTGGGTTCTAAATGAGCCGGTATTAGAGCACTTAGGTGCTGGAGTTAAAGGTGAAGCTGCGAACACTGAGCAAACAAGTGAAAAATTCGGGAACATGAGTGACAAAAAAGTGATTGAAGTGGGAAAAAAAAAGAGGATCTTGAGGACACCACATCCATAACTAATGACACTGGTGGAGAAGTTGCTTCTGAGGATGAGTGGTAGTGTTACTGAGTGCAAGAAACTGAACTCTCTAGACCAGAGACAGGTGTTGCTGTTGTTGGGCCCTGAAAGATTAGTATTTAGACTGTTCTAAGTGAGCCCATCATCCCTTCATTCCTGTTATCACTGCCACACCTGCAAAGAAGGAAAGTGAAGGCACTAATGTTCCTTATTGCCAAAGCACCATTTTGGCCCCAGTTATCTGAAGATCTGTAAGAAAAGGAAGAAAAACCTCAATTTCCTGATCCCTGCAGCTCAGTGAAATTCTCAGATGTGGCTCACAGTTCTGAAAGCCCGGAGACCATCTCAAGCACAGAGAACAATCAGATGGCCTTAGAAAGCAGAGACCAGACACACAAAATACAGAGGACTGACTAAACCTCTTGAAGCTGTGTAGCATATGTGAGAAGTAGCCACGAGACAGAATTATTATTCCCGGAAGAACAGGCCACCTTGTCACTTGTTTCCACTGCAACAGATGATTAAAGAATCCTGGGGCTTCATGCCCTCTTTGCAAGAACATTCAGCTGGTTATTAAGGTTTTTATGGCCTAGCTGAATGGGCAAGTCGCAGAGAAATGACAACCAGAGCCAGGTCAGGGATAAAATTGTCAGTACAGAGCATCTTCACTCAGTGTGATCCACTGTATCCGTTCCCTGTTTCATGCAAACGTCCCTGTGCCAGGACATTTTCACTTCTAAATTCATAAGGAATTGGAGAGCAATTCTTCAAAACCAGCTCATTGATCTGGGGGCTCTATTTCCATGAAAAAGCTACTTTAATCACTCACATTCTTCCTCTAAAAAACAGGTTCTGGGAGGGAGCAACTACAAAGACAAACAAAAATACTTCCATTCACCAAATTACCTGAAGATTAACCTTCTCCCTAGTTTTCTTCCCCACCCTTCTCTTCTATTCTGTTGGAGAATGTTCTTTGGCACAAAAATCCAAGGTGGCTATGAGAAAAACACTAAAGCTAACAATCAAAACACAAAAATTATGAGACATGTTACTGATCATTTACATTACAGTCAAGCTACATGGATCTGAGAAGCCAAAAGGAAAAATAAGCTTGGAAAACAAGAGATTTGTTCCACATGTGCCCAGAACGATGGTTATCAAACTTTTTGCTAATATACCCCTCAAAGAATTTTGAGAAACTGTATGCTCTTTTCCATGTGAAATCTTTTTTCATTTTTTAATGTTTATTTTTGAGAGAGAGAGAGAGAGAGAGAGAAAGCGAGAGAGAAAGCATACACACATGCATGAGCAGGGGAGGTTCAGAGAGAGAGAGGGGGACAGAGAATGTCAAAGATCCACACTGACAGCAGAGAGCCTGATGCGGGGCTTGAACTCAAGAACCATGAGATCGTGACCTGAGCTGAAGTCAGACACTTAACTGACTGAGCCACCCTGGTGCCCCTCTTTTCCACATTAAAAAACTGAGATATAATGAACATACCATAAAATACACAGATCTTAAATGTTCTTTTCCTGTAAGTTTTAAGCATTTGAGAACCCACCACCCAAAACAAACTGTAGAACATTTCCATAACCTGAAAATCGTCCCTCTGGCCCCTGTGCAGGTGATCTTCCATGTCCTGACTCTCACCCAGGGTTAGTCTTCGCTCTGCACATCTTTAATTTGACATCTAAATTTGCAAAATACACTTAATTGCTTACAAAGGAAGAAGTGATCAGCTCAAGTGTTCCACAGTTCCTTCACTGACAGGGAAGATGGAACCACTGAGTGTATTATTGGTAGCTTGTTACGTGCGGAATTTTACTCAAAGATGGCTACTTCTCATACTTTGGGCCCCAGCACTCTTTCAGCCTTTTTCATGTTCTTTATTTATTATGTCGTGAATAACACTACCTCATCAGTATTGGTAAGAACACTTGCAACCAATAGTTTAGTGCTCTGAGTGAGCCAGTCAGGCCCACAGTACCCTTTCTAGAATGCTGCCTGCCCTAACAAGGAGGTAGGAATGTGTGCTCCCTGCTACAGTTGATCATTCAAGTTGGCATGTGTCGTAACTGGCTTGGAACCATTGGATAACTGTTCGTGGGGGGATATTTTATTCCCCAGCTGGAGTCAGGCATAAAGACAAAGGAACAGACAGTGGAACCAGAAGACCGGGGTAGAAGACTCAATTCTGCCATTATGATGTGATCAGAGACAGACTCCTCACACTTCCTGAGCCTCTATAGACTGTCAAATGGGACTAAAACCTACCTCACTGGGACACTGTGAGGAAAACGTTGGCGAGAAGAGTAAAAGTGCTTTGCAAAATGTCAGGTTCCCATCAGTGAGCTTTATCACTATTCTTTTAAACAGGAGGTAATACTTAAACTTCTTTAAGTCCCCCTGAACATTGCATGTAGGAGGTCTTAACAAATACGTGTTAACTGATATACCTGTCTATAATAAATAAGAATAAAGAGTTGTAAATGTTATTGTTTAGGGAATCAAAAATTTGAAAATTAAATTCTCAACGCACACACGAATATAGATTTCTTAGCTCAGCTTAACATGTGTCTATAAGATTCAAGAAACAAGACACATTCAGTTTAAAAAACAGTGGTCTGCAAATTTCCATCCCTTAGTAATCTGAAGATCTGCATGCAAAATCATCACCACTCATTCTTTTCCCAGCAGGAAAGTTAAGTAATAGCACACAGTGTAACCTCTGTTTGGAGAATCTATTCTCTATCCTTAATCACGTCTGCAGTTCTCCCAAGAACTGTTTCAAACATTTTCACGCTTACATAAATTGTAAAGCTGAGAATGAGAAATACTACTCTGGTAAGAGTAGGTCATGGTTGGTTTTCTGAATCTAGACAATTAATTAGTCCACCTGGCAAACATGAGCCAGGTATTCAGGAGTAGGCAACAAAAGCAAGGTGACAGGGGATGCTACCCAAGATGGATACGCCCTCTACATCCTATCAGCCCCCGGGGACTACAACTAAGACAGGACACCAAAACAACAGCAGCAACAACTGGCAGAAGACTCTGAAAAGCAGATAATTAGCAGGCAGACTGGGGAGGCAAGTCAAAGAAGTCAGGATGATAGAGGACTTCCTGGGGTTTTTTCCTCTTTTATTTCCCAGTTTTGACCCCACAGTAGCCCAAGTCACAGAGCTGGACAGTGGTTCCACACGTGTCGTGGCTTCTCCCTCCTCCAACGCCCTCAGTCCTCCCTACTCAACTGAGGGGAAAAAGAGTGAGGACCATATGTGAGAGGTTTTAATGGGCAAGGCCTGGAGGTGATGCACATCACTTCTGTCCACATTCCATTGTTAAGAATCAAACACATGGTCACTCCTAACTGCAAAGGAAGATGGGAAATGTAGTCTAGCTGTGTGCCAAGAGGAAAATAAAATATAGATACTAATCAGCATTAAAACAGTCTGTGCTACGTAACTGCTTTGGTACACAAAGGAGTGCAAAGGGAGCCTTGTGAACATAGCAGGGACGTCCAATAAGAATGGGGACTCAGAGACCAGAGAAGACTTTCTGAAGGACAGGACAGGAGTTGTACAAGACAATCAGGAAGGTGAAAGGGGGAGCATGGGAGGAGACCACAGCATGTACAAAGATGAAGAGGCAAGAAACATGCTGATGAATTTGAGAGACCCCCCCCAAATGATTCCCTCTTCCTTAGGCATAGCCGAATGGAAAGAGATCCAGGAAATGAGCCTTGAGAGGGAGGCAGGAGCCAGGATTTGAGCCAGAAAACTCTGTAGCATCACTGATATATTTTAAGCAACTTAGGAAGAGCCTGACAATTGTGTAGAGAGTAGCTGTAAGCAGAATACCAGTTAGGAGACTTTTGCCATGGTCCAGGCAAGAAGCAATTTGAGCTTGAAGTAAGCAGTGGGGTACTATGAGGGGATGAGATATGAGATTTGAGATATTCATGAGTTAAAACTATAAGACTTAGCAACTGACCGAATATGGTATTTGATATTACAAATGGAGTCAAAGAAAATCCCTTTGTTTCATTCATTTCAGGAATATTTACTGAACATCTACCATGTGTGTTCCTCTAGGAGATAGAACACTGAATAAACGAGCAAAGTTCCTGTCCTCATAGAGTTTACATTCTGGTGGAAAATTTTAAAGCATTAACAAGTAAATGTAAATTTATAATGTGATTATATTTAGCAAGTAACATGTTGTGTCTGGGTTGTCTGTGTGGGACATCTGTGTGGGGATTGCTTAATTGCAAGTTGTTTCTATGAGTCTGTTGCTTAGGAGAGAAGCCTTGGCCACGGATGTGGATTTGGGAGTCATCAGCATATGGGTGGATGCAAGTGACAAGAAAATGAATAGAATAGAAGGCTAGTGCAGGGAGAAAAGGGAATTCATGGCTGAAGACACCAAAAAGCCCCAGGGTTGTTTCTTCAGCTTCAGGCATAGCTAGATTCAGGGTTTTAAATGACAATATTGGATTTCTGTCTCTCTTTTAATTAATTTCTTGGACTCTCTTGGGCATGACGGCCTCCGGCAACCCCAAAGTCCCCAGTTCACATCTATTCATTCAATAACTCAGAAGAGATTTGTTTTCGTTTTTGTTTTCTGATAGCTCCAGCAGAAAAGTCTCCATAGAGACTGTGATTGATCCATTGGGGGTTACATGTCCATTCTTTTTTTAAAAAATTATTTTAAGTTTATTTATTTATTTTGAGAGAGACAGAGACAGACTGAGTAGGAGGGGGAGAGGGGGAGAGGGGGAGAGGGGGAGAGGGGGAGAGGGGAGAGAGAGAGAGAGAGAGAGAGAGAGAGAGAGAGAGAGAGAGAGAATGAATGAATATCCCAAGCAGGCTCCACACTGTCAGCACAGAGCCCAATGCAAGGCTCCAACTCACGAAACCATGAGACCATGACCTGAGCTGAAACCGAGAGTCAGATGCTTAACCAACTGAGCTACCCAGGCACCCCTACATGCCCATTCTTGAACCAAGTCCTATAACCTGAAGTTGGAACATTCTGATCGACAATCGCCTAGGTCGTGAACCCAGACCTGTGGCAATGGGTGGGACAGGGTCAGCTCCATGAAATCCACAAGTGTGTTCCTCCAGGAAAGAGAAATTCTGGCACTAGCAGGTGGGAAAAGAGCTGTCAAGCAGGCAAAGACTAGAATGTTCCCTATAAGTGGAAACTGAGGGCTTGGGTATTAGTGAGGCCACCTTGGGAGGACACATAGAATGAGAACCCCGCACTGATATCAACATCCCAGGGAGCATGACACTTGGGAGAATAGAAAAAAAGATGATCCTGCCAAAGGGACGCAGCAGGAGTGGCCAGAGCTGTAGGAGGAGGTCCTGAAGCCACATGACCTCCCAGAAAGGAACTGAGTGAGTTTCAAAAAGAGTGGAGTCAACAGTCACAGAGGAACCAATGGAAATGAGGATAGGAGGAGATGTGACCTAATACCCTGATCATAAAAGGCCATGAGGTAAAGTTAGGCAGTACTCCTTGGAGAAAAGAAAGTGCTGTTGAGGAGAAGGACACTAGATTGTCTGGGAGGAAGATCTGGGAAGTTCATTAAATCAAATGGCTCTAAGTGTCTCAGTTTCGTGAACCGAGAGACATATCCAGAGGATCAGGAAAGCCATGGGATGAACACAAAGCATCTCTCTTGATGCTCAATTCTATGCAAAAATATACGGGGTGGCTCATATCATTTCTATAATAAAACAAACGTTGCTGTATTGTGGTGCAGGCTGCAAAATATGTGAGATTTTTAAGCTGAAATATTAAACTTTAAAGAGATTCGTACTTGCAACAGGATCCCTTCAGACTATACTCCCAGAGTTCCTTGCAGTGAACACTACTTGCCCCCACCCCGGCTAGGGAATCTTCGGGGAGAAAAGAATGGGAAGCATGACTGTTTGTCATCTGCACATTTGCCTGCTGCTCCATGGGGAAATAGCATGCTTTAGGCCAGACCCACTTACAAATAATGATAATAGTGGCTAGCATTCGTGAAGCATTTACTATGTATCAGGCACCGTTCTAAGGGCTTGACCTTAGTTATGCCTCACAATAACCCCATGGGATGGAGTATTATTATCACTGTTTTAAAGATGTGGAAGCTGATGCACAGAGAGATCATATGACTTACCCAAGGTCACACAGCTCCAGATTTAAATCCAGAGATGCTGGCTCTGGCTTCTGAGCCAGTGTCCCTAAGCACTGTACATACTGCGGTGTTCAGCCCCATGGTTCCCGTGGGGTACACTTATCACACCAAGGCATTCTGATACTGGTTCAGAAACAATTAGTCCTTGAAAGATGGTCTGTAAACTTTTAGAAGAGGCAGGATTGGGGAAGCTGTGTCCCGCACCTGCCCTACCCAGCCCGCTGACTGGTGATTCGATGGACGTGCTTCAGAGACACAGAAACCCTACTCCCCAGGTAACCTGGCACTGGTACCCTTGGAACCATGGGAAATTGTTAATCCACTGGGTGACATTTATCTGAACCCTACAGCCACGTTTTTGTTTGGACTTTTATTGGTTTTAATGGGTTTCCCAAATGTAAGAACAATTTCAGAAGTGCTTTATGCAATAGCTGGTGTCATGAAAACATTCTCATTTAAGCTTTTCAACACCTGAGTATGAAGAGAAAACCAAATCTGCAATCGCTGGTACTAATCTGTGTCCTTTGAATAGATATGCGTGAATTCCTTTTTAGTTTATTCCTGAATGTCCACAAAGATGGCTCAAGCAGTATAAATGAATCCCCATAGCTACGTCATCCAGCAACAACCATCCACCCGTGGCCAATCTCACCCATTTCCTGAGTAAAAATGAGATATAATATCATTTCAGCCATAAATATTTCCGGGTATATCTCTAAAAGATAAGGATTATTTTTGTAAAACATAACCACAATACCAGTTCACATTCATATTTCCATAAATTATTTTCAAAATTCTGCTTCTTCCACAGTTCCATACCCCCCTTAATTAGTAACTTGATTGCTTTTGTTATTGTTGATAGGATTTTTAAAATTTTTTATTATGAAAAACAAACACCAACATGCAGAGAAAATAGTAGGAAGGACCCCCTGCACCCATCATGCAGCTTCGACAACGATCTATATTTGGTCAATCTTGCCTCATTTACTTTCCCCTTTTGATAGCCTCCTTTCACCAGCTGTCCATAAAGCAACCCCCAGACAACAATGCCTGCCATTGGGCATGCATTCTTAGCTTGTTTGGTGGCAAGAAAACGTACAGGTGTTCTCTGGTAGGCATTTATATATTTATTTTTGAGTAATGTTTAAAATAAAATCAAATTCTAAACAAATGGCACTAATAGTCTACGACATGAATACCAAGCAGAATATTCGTGTCATAGGTCTGTCAGCTGTGCCCAGACCTTTAAAGGTACACATTTTTCCAAGATGGATTGAATAAAAACTGAAACAAAAAAAATTTAAGCCTAATTATGATTTGGGGGGAAAAAAAAGAAAATGTAAAGAGACACCATCAGCTGGTTTAGATTTAAAATGGGGCTTGAATGATGACACTCCCATTGGCAAAACCCCTGGCTTCTTCTCACACTCCGAGGTTTTCAAATCCACTATTTTCCAAAGAGCTCTTGGAAGCCCTTTGAGAATGGTGTGTTTCCTTGCCTGGGAGGCAAAAGAAGTGGTTTAGGCTTTGGGGTCTTAGAAGGTAATGACACAGGTCAGGATTTGTTGAGATTTAACCAAAATGGTCTTGTTTTGTCTTATGGAGACTTACCATGAAATCCATGCTAATACCCACGATAAGTGTGAAATCATAGAGTGTCACCATATTGCTCATTCTGAGATTGCCACCACAAGCAAATGACAAATGACAGCCATACTGGCTTATACACCATTATAAACCCAGGGGGGTAGTGAAAACTTGTCATGGGTTAGGTCAAGCACTAGCAAGAGAAGAGCTGTCGCGAATTTCAGTGCCAACAACAGAAAATCTGGGCAAACAAAAAGTAATTGGTTACGATTATAAATTGGTTCAATACTTTTGCAAAACTAAACATGCATATACCCTATGATCCAGCAATTCCACTTTATGGCGCTAGAGGTCAGAATAGTGCTTACCCTGGGGTAGTGGCTAAGGGGGGCAGGAGTAAGACTTCTGGGGTTCTGGAAATGTTCTACATCTTGATCTGATGGAGGTCACATGGGTGTAGACATAGGTAAATATCCATTAAACTGTACACTCCGTATTTGTGCACTCTCCCGTAAGCTATACCTCAAAAAAAGAAAAGTAATTCATGAAGATTCCAAATAAAGAGGCTTTTGCAAAGTGCTGGCAATTTCAGAGGACCTCTGCCTCTGGATTGAGACAAAATGCTGTGTTCACCAGGAACTCATTATAGTTTCCCAGGTAGAGAGCCCCCAATCAAAAAGTGGAGGTTGGGGTGCAGTCTCTACTTTTCGCTAAGATAGTGGGTCTCACTCATCTCTTTCTCCAAGAACCTGGGTCCTACTGAGACAAAGGCCCACCCTTCCTAGAAGGGCCCAGCTATACCTATGGGCACCAACATACACTTTACCTCTGGCACTTTTTGACAATTCAAATGGCCTTTCTTTGACGAAATGCTTCCAATGGTCGATGATCGGGTTGCTTGTGAATCGCTCTTTCTTGGCAAAGCCAAAATTGCCATACCATATGTCAAGTTATTTTCTAAACTTAAGTTAAATGGCCGGCTCTGCTGGTGTTGCTTAATATTTGTTCATAATTATATTGTAGCCTCCACCATTTAACAATGCATTTGGGCATCCTTTGAGTATTCATTTTGTGTCCAGTAATTCAGGGGCATCCGTTTGGTAGTAAAAACCACTGAAAAACCAGCACATCCTAGTTTCTATGCTGACGGGCTACCAAGTGCCTCTCTGTTCACAGATTTGAGAGAAATGTTATTTTGTGAAGGGAGGCAAACCTGTACCTCATGTCTTATACCTGGGAAACTCTAATGGGCTCCTAGTGAGCCCAGCATCAAGAAACAGGCCCTCTTAAATCACCAGCCCCTTGAAAAGGAGGCAGACCTAATTAATGTAAGGGCATCAGGCTGTCAGTGGATGTGGTTTCCAGTTTATGGTGAGAAAATGGGTGAGAAAAAAAAGTCCTGAAGCTCGAAGAGCACAAAAAAGCATGGTATCAAAATATGAGTAAATCCAAATGCATTTTCTATGTTAAAGTGCTTTTATGCTTCTTCATATGTAGGCCTACAAAATGTGATAGTATTAATGCAGGAATATGGTATGATTTAGAAGGAATTGATACTAAATTGGGAAATAAAATGATGTTACATGTCCCAAAACTGAACACTTTTATTATTTATGACTTGATATCACAATCCTACAGCAGCTTTTAAATATGAAAAAAATCTGCGAAGATATAATGAATTAAAGCTGTGGACGTTTTATAAAAACAAAAAAAAAGTTCTATACTTCATGGTATTACATCCCTTGGATATTTTTATGATTTTAATTCAAGGGTCAAATTTTTATGGTTGGATAAACGGTTGAGAAAGATTCTATCAGCTGCCTTTCAATTATTATAATAGAGGGAAACATAGTATACCTTTGCCATTTAAAAGATTTTTTTTTAAGATCAGAACATGTGTTCCACTTCATGGTATCAACCACAGAGCAAAATGGCTCTAATTGGGAACATACTTGGGGCAAACGCCTGGATTAAAATGACTGAGAGTTATAAATGTCTGAAATATCTATTTCAGGCACAAGCAGGGGGAAATGGCACTAATTTCTAGAGTGTGCATATAATGATTACATTAGCCCACAGAGGTGAAGAGTATATCAGCGTGTACCCTGGAGAAGAAATGCCATATGAATAAGGAATGAGCCAATCAATTCTTGAGTGTGTAGCAACATCTATGAGAAAGGCCTCCACTGACTCTGCTTCTACCCCTCCTTCACATGACTACTTAGCCAGCCCATTTCTCTAGAATCCCAGTACCGTCCTCTGTAGCATCCACCAAACTAAATAAAATGCTATCTGCAACTCTTTTCCTCAGCCGATTGCTCTCTTTGGTCATGTTTAGACCCTTGGAAAGGAGTCCCAAGAGATGGGCTAGGCTTATATCGGTACGATGGAAAACGCCAACTAACCTTTGACTTTTGACTTAACCTCTGACCCCCTGGACATCAACATTTATATCTTCTCCTCAGCCTCAAATTGCTTTCGGAATAAGTTGGTGGATCGTAACAATCGAGATGTTCAATAAGCCACGGATGTGCACGCATCAAGGCTCCATGTACACACACACACACACCCCTCTTTTGTTGCTCTTTCTCTCTTAGATGCTGACTCTTGTGCCCAACAAGCAAGAAAAAGGCAGCCCTCCCTTATTTCAACCTATGTGTGTGTGTGTGTGCACACGTGCATGCACATGTTTGGAGAATATTCTAGGATAAGAGGAAACAGTCTGAGTGACAGAACGTTGAGAGTGTGGGTAATAAAATAAAGGGACAGTCGCTGTTGGTGGGGACCCTGCCCACATCCTCTGTGCATTAACCTTTCCAGTATATGCTGACAGAGTCCAACTTCAAGGAGTATCTTCGGTTCTCTGCCTAAGGTTTTCTCTTGGCCTGAGAATGGACTCATCTAGAGGAGCCATGGAGTAAGAACCCCAAGAGCACTGTCCTCACTCAATATAGGATAGACTGAGAGGTCAATACACCAGCTTCCTCATCCCTTCATTGGGTATAACTCGAAGGCATGTTCTATCTCATCTCCCAGAGTTCCCCAGCAGGAGTGAACCCCAGTTGCCCACATAGGCAATATTCTCCATAATGTACTTTCCTGCCATGCTTCCCTGGTCCCCTACGGGAGCTTCAGATCACCTCCCAAATAAGGTACTTGCCCTTAGATCCTTGTCTCAGGGTCTGTGTCTGTGTGACCCAACCTAGGCCCAATGAGTTTGGACTCAAAGAATCACGGCATTCAGAACTCAAAGATGTGAATTTGAGCCTTGCCTTTGCAATTTGTTCTCTGTGACCACGGGTGAGTTACTTTCTCTCTCTGAGCCTCAGTTTCTTCCTCCATAAAATGGGTATAATAGTACACCTTTGCTACCTAACAGAGCTGTTGGGAAGTGCAAATGAGGTAAATGTTGTGGAAATGTTAAAAATTGTAAAGAGCCACAAAAATACTCATTAAAGTTCATGAGGATTGTTCTCACTTCCCCCGCCACACAACTTTTTTTATACATTTTATTTGAAATTATAGACTCACAAGAAGTTACAATAGTAGTACATAGAGCCCCATGTACCCTTCACCTAGCTTCCTACAATGGTGACATCTAATATGATGGTAGTAGGATATCAAAACCAGGAAATTGATACTGGTACAATACTCTTGACTAGTGACCTTATTCAGTTACGTTTTTTAAGGACTTGCCAGAATCTTCCATTCTATTTCTCCTCATACCTCTAGCCTCTGCTCTCCCCATCTCTAGTGATCTTTGAGGAGTCTAAACTAGCTACTTGGATCACTACATCTTAGTGTCTACCACATTAGAGCAGGTTCTGACTTAACACTTGCTATCACTGCCCTAAGCACATTTCAAAACTGTGAGACAAAATTCTATTCCTTTTAATCTAAATCTTTCTGTCACTGCCTCTTGACCAATAGCAGGTAGGCACTGTAGATGAAATCCCAAGAGCTTGGATCCTGCTAAGCAACTTCCTAAAATGATGAATGGAGCAGTTACCCCAAGAGCTGTTTCCAGTGATGAGTTAGATAGCAATATTTTCATTAGAAGGTTAATACATTTTCTTTAGTTGCTTTAGAAGTCTTGGGAAAATGCCTCCTTGTTTACTTGATTCATATTCTTCTTAATTTTTCAAGTTCTCCTGTCATCCTTTGCTTAGGACTCCTGGGACTTCACCTTTAATACCCAGAGAAAAAGTAGGGGGAGCCTTTTCTCCATCAATCCTCCAAAGAAAAGAAGGGTCATGGGGTCATTCGCAGTAGCACCTCAGTAATCTCCTATCCCCTTTGAATGCAACCACTATTCCTCTTTGAGCAGATAATTTATCTCCTCCCGGACTGCCTTCTTGGTTAAAGGTTAACAAAAATGACATTCCCTTCAAGTTCAAACCCTTGGAATGCACAGATCTCTGCTACCAACAAAGTCTTTCAAACCAAGGAGACAGAAAACATACCGGGGCCAAGGCTCTGAAACTGCTGCCATTTCTCTTTCTTCCTGATGCCTATGGTCTTGCTGACCATCCTTATCTTCTGAAAATGCTTTAGAACATATATTTTCAAGGACCAAGACTGTACGTCTTGTAGTAGCACAGGACTCATCGTCCAAGTGCTAGAGATATGCTTCTCAGAGCTTTCTAGCCCTCCATTCATTGCTTGTAAGTTCTCTCATGGGGCTCTCGCTCTCCTTCCTGGTTTCAAGGCGTTAGCTCTACAGATATTATTCCAGAACTACCTCTCATGCCCAGTATCTCCTAAGGAATCTGATCCCATATTCCACTTGCCTGCAAGTCCCACCTACACAGGTGGTTCCACCATTTGCAAAATTGCCTGGACGCAAACTCTTAGGCTTATTTTACTCCTTATCAAGAAGCTCCTGGAACTGTCTGGTCCCAGTCTGTCATTCCCATCCCACACAGCCACCACTCACCAAAGCACTGCAAGATCTCATGTCTCCAAGAAATGGCTTTTAGTGATCATCTGCCTTTGGACAAACTCAGTAACATCACAGGCCAATGCAAAAGGACAACAGCGTGGCTCTGCTGAGCCCAGTCCACCAATAAAACACATCAACACTGCATGCCCATTCTTAGATCACTGGTTTTTGCTCCAGTTATTCTTCTTGACCAAAACTAGCACCATCCCCCCACCCCGGCTCTTTCTCACCTGTGAAATTTCACATAGGCTAAAAGGATCTGGACACTTCTATCCTTGCTTGCTTGCACCATTTGTCGACAGTAGTGCTATATGACCTGGTATTGCTTGCTAATTTTCTATATCCCTTATCTTCCTCAACTACATTGTAAGCTCCTTGGGGTCAGAGATAATGCCTTACTTTTCTGCAACCTCCACAGCATCTAGGAGTCTGCCTCATCCAGAGAAATAGCACCACATATTTCTCATGACGGGTTGATGTCCATGTGTCCACCATTATCAACAAAATAAAAGGGATGGCAATGAAACCGATTCTTATTAAGCAGTTAGGATGTGCCACAGCCTTATTTAACCACCTAATCTAATGTAAATGGACCACTCCCCCATCTATCACATTACCCAGTTTTGTTCTCGTCATTGCACCTATTGCTAGCTGTGATTATCATGTTCAGGTATTTATTTATGTAACAGATGCTTTGTTGTGCTCTCCAGATCTTCCTTTCAAGACTATGGTTCTCACTCCTCCAGGTAGTGGGAGTGATGGCTGCTGAGTGTTCTCAGCTGAGTGTCCCTTCAAGAATTGTCCTTTGATCACACCCCTCCCCTGGGGCATCCTGCATTTCCTCACAGTTTAAGTGGGAGTATAAAGGCCCACGTACTTGCCTTGCCTGGGGGCAACTCTGGAGGACTATGCTGGTCCCAGAGCTTCTGTGGGGTGGGCCAGAGCCTGTGCAACACCCACCTCTCCCCACCAGTGTTTGCTCAGTCTCTCTTCCCTCATTTGCCAACCAGTGTCATCCCTAAGGGCATAATAAACTTCCTGTATGCAGGTCTCCATCACAATCTGTTTCCAGGGAACCTGATTTAAGATGCCTTACTTGTTCCTTGTCTGTTCTACTCACTAGAATGTTCCATGAGAGGAGGAACCTTATCTATCTCCCTTATTGCTGGGCCTAGACAGTGTCTGGCACATTATAGGTGCTCAAATATATTTGTGGACTATAAAGGAATGAACAAATGGGTTTTATCTAAATCCCATAGCTCTCCTTCATTTTCCACATGAGAAACTAAGCACAGAGAGGCAAGTTAAATCTCTTAAGGATACACAGCTAGTCAGTTGTGGAACCAGGACCATGCTTGTATGAGTTCAGTACCTACACTCTTTTCAAAACCAAGCACAGCTTCTTAATGTCTTCATCCCTGTCGGTAGTAGTACCTTCTGCTTTGGCTCTTGTGGTCTGGCTGACTTCTTGATGTACCTGGCATGGAAATCTCGATTTAGCCTTTATCTCTTCTCCCTCTCTGTTCTCTATCTCACCCACACCACTGGCATCTTCCATGCCTTTGTGTACAATTTTACTCCCAAGTTTCTCTTCTCCTCAGATTTCAATGACAGTGTGTTTGTCCAGAGCCTGGTTAGTCCCCAGTTCAATCACTACAGTCCTTGCATTGGTGCCATCACCTCATGTTCTCAGCTCCTTCAGCTGACCCTGTATGTCACTCTCAACATTCTCTTCCTTACAATCTTCTCCACCACAGTCAGGGGCCAAGCAGGACACAGAATTCATACCAGATAATTTAAATGAAAACTCAAAGAGAGAATGACACACCAAAGTACGGGCACGGTTAGGGGAACAAACCAAGTTGGTGAAGCACTCAGGAACCAGCAAGAGTGGGGGACTGCTGCCACTCCTAGGGCGAAGGGAGTGAGGGAAGGAAACACTGTTACTAGAGCCTGGTAAGAGTTGGAGCCATGAAGGAGAGGCCTCTGCATGGGAGCTGTCATCCCGGATGGGTGCAGACACTACCAGACACAGGATGCCAAAGCAGGGAAGAGCAAGGAAGAAATCCCCTGGCTTTCTCTCCTGCCACTCAGAGCTCCTGCTGGTGTTTCCCATTGGCCAACCCTAGCTGCATGCCAGGTGGCCAGGGAGACTGAGTGATGCAGTGTTTAAGTTCCCGACACACAGAATGGGGTAGAAAGGGGGGAGAGACTGGATCTGGGGGTTGAGAGGGGGCAAAAGAGGAACCAGTACACCTCAATTTACCAACAGAACAGTTAATTTTCATGTCCCACCAACACCATCCCACACCTTTCCATTTGTAGATTATAGCAGAGATTATGAAGCCCTTTGAAACACAAATATTCTTTGATCCTTGCAATGTCCCCATGAGATAAGTACTAGTACCTACCCATTTTACAGATGAGGAAACAAGCTTAGAGGATTTGTGGGTCACCCAAGATCATCATATAGTTAAGGAACGGCATAGGTGAAACACGAGCCCAGATGTGTGAGTTCAAACTTTTTAACCAAAATCCAGGGCTCAGTTTAAGCACACAGTTGAGGTGTACATTCTCTGGAACATCTCTCCATTCCTACCCTCTCCCCTTTCTACACACACACACACACATGCACGCACGCACGCACGCACGCACACCCCATGTTGTCTTAATGCTTCTCATGAATTTATCTTTTGTCCTTGGCCTTTCCCTGCGCTTCACTCATTCTCTCATCATCTCTTTTCCTTCCAATTAACTCAGGCCCATCAGCTCCTTTGTGAGTACCTCACCTCTTCACCAGCTGCCTCTTGCCTCGAATATTGAAATGCAGTAATGTATAGTGCTGCACTATTCGATACAGTAGCTATAAGCCACTTGAAATATGGCTAGTATTACTGAAGAACTAATTTTTATTTAATTTTAATAAATGTAAATTTAAAACTGATACTTGGAGCTTAATCTGCACACCTCCCCCAACATCCTTAAGTATAGGTTGTGCCCAGTGACTTGTTTCCAAGGAAGAGAGTATGGAAAGGGAGAAAAAAATAAACTAGGGTGCAGAAATTTGGCAAACATGACCTCAGCCAGATGATCAAGGTTGACATCACCAGTTGTAAGTCATGTTGATAGCATGTACCATTGATAGGATGAGATGAGAATGGTACTTTACCTCTGTGGTTTTCCTCCCCCAAACCCATCACTCCAGTCTCATCATGGGGAAAATATCAGCCAAACCCCAATTGGGGGACATTCTTCAAAATACCCAACCAGTACTCCTGAAAACTGTCAAAGTCACAAGAAACAAGGAAAGTGTGAGAAGCTATTGCAGACCAGAAGAGACTAAGGACACGAGAATAAATACAATGTAGTGTCCTGGATTGGATCCTGGAACAGAATAAGGACATTAGTGGAAAAACGGATGAAATACAAATAAAAACTAGAATTAGTTAATAGCACTGTATCAATGCTGTTTTCTGAGTTGTGACAAATGTCCCATAGTAATGTAAGATGTTAACAACAGGGAAATGTGTGATTTGTATATGGTAGCCTCTGTATCATTTTTGCAACTTTACTATAAATGTAAAATTATTCTAATATAAAAAGCTTATTAAAATAAAAATTTGTTATTCAATTCAGTTATTGGAAAACTTTTAGCTATGTTGGAATGGCTTCGGTATATTAACTTTTTCAACTGTAAATTTTATGAAATCTAAATACAGATCAAGTATTTCCAATGAAAATTTAGTGTCTGAAATGAGATGTGCTATAAGTATTAAGTACACACCAAATTTTAAAAGACTTTATACCAAAATAAAGAATGCAAACTATCTTAATTTCTAAAATATTTGATTACATGTTAAAATGATATTTTGGATATATTGGGTTTATTAAAATATATTACTAAAATTAATTTTACTTGTTTCATCTTACTTTTTTTTTAATATGGCTAGTAGAAAAAAATTACATATATGGCTTCTACTGGAGCTTAAGAATACAGACTCTTGAGCCAAACAACCTGGGTTAAAAACCCAAATCTGCATCTAGTAACTGATGGACTTTGAGCAAGTTAGTTAACCTTTCTGTGTCACAGTTATCCATCTGTAAATAGAGTACCTACTTCATGGGGTTGTTGGGAGGATTCAGCAAGTTCACCTATATAACGTGGTGGGTTACAGCAAGCACTGGAACATAGTAAGCACTCAATAAATGCTAGCCACTATCATTAAGGCAGGGTTGTTAATAGCCAAAGGGTCTTTGGAGCTTCAAGAGTCCTGACAGCATGGACTGGCAAAGCAGAAAGGGAGCAAGGAAAAAAGATCCTCACTGCTTTCTTTTCCCACCCTCCACCTTCCTGCTAGTTCTCCCATTGCTCAGTCTCTATGGAAGCTGGCCAGCAAGTGAGCCCAGGTGATGCCATCCACAGGGCTCAACTCCCCAGGTGCAGGGCAAGGCAGCGAGAGTTGGGGAATCGATTTGGCGGATGGGATGGGGGTGCCAAAGGAAAAGAACCAGGACGCCTCACTACTCCTATAACAACCAAAAGCCAAAAGCATCTTTCCACACCCACCTCTCTGTCTCCTCCTTGACCCTCAAGATAGCCATGTTTAGTGACTTTCCGTTAGCCTCCCCAACCTCCTCTTTCATAGTAGACTCAGCCCTTGCCATGCTCAGAGCATGAAGAGATGGGCACTTTTTCTCTTTTCACTGATTTCTTGCCTTTATTCTACAAAGGGAATAGCTGATCTTCAAAGGCAAAGAGCAGGTATTCTGAGTATTATGTACACCCCACTACAGCCTGAACTGACAGAGATGAAGAG
The DNA here is from genome assembly GCF_024362965.1 of Panthera pardus. Lineage (NCBI taxonomy): Eukaryota > Metazoa > Chordata > Mammalia > Carnivora > Felidae > Panthera > Panthera pardus. Next base: position 110,894,491 of record NW_026526843.1, on the reverse strand, counting down.
AATGATTAATGACCTCAGAATTGTGTTTGGAGTGGGTTTTTTTCCCAACAGGATTCTTCCCAGTGTTCCCAATGTCTACCTTCACTGTCCAAGTCACCATTCTCTGAAATAAATGAAGCTGGGGTGGATCTCCTTTGTGTGTAGGGCAAACATTACCTTTGTGAACCGATCACACTAGCTTTCTTCTGCTGCTGGCCATATGGTCTCTCCTCTGCTCAGTTTTTCTAGGGCACATGTGCAGGGAATCTAATAATGGATTCCAGCCAGCCTCTGGGCTATTATGTAAATAGGAATCCTCTAGCACTCCCCCTCCCCTGCCACACACACACACGTCCCTTTGGGAATTTCTCTAATTAATTAAGTTTAAAACACACACACACACTCCTCTTCATGGTGTTAGGTGGTCTTAACACTACTCTATTTTGGGGTGTGGCTCTACTTTTAGGGATAGGAAGCACATGACTTTATGACTCTAGTTAAGTGGTCAATCTCATTAAGCTCCTAAAGTCATCACCTACTCTTAGGGTCTCCCAAAGGACCGTTCCCCTGCCAATATTTATGCATTTTAGGTTATTTTATTAGGTACATACAAGTTTGGAATTGTTTTATCTTTCTAAGGAATTGAATCCTTCATAATTATCTAGTGATTCCTACTAACCCTGATGCTTTTTATCCTAAAATCTGTATTCCTCAATGTAGCTTTCTTTGGGTTAGTTGCCTGGTGTGTCTTTTTTTATTCTGTTACTTTCTGCCTTGCTGCATTCTTAGGCCTTAAGTGTGACTTTTGTAATGGACTTAGAGCTACATTTAAAAAAATCCCATCTGATAATTCTTTTATGCTTTATTTTCTAGAGAGAATGTGAGTAGGGAAGGGACAGAGACAGAGGAGGACAGAGGATCCAAAGCAGGCTCTGTGTGGAAAGCAGAGAGCCTGATATGGGCTCAAACTCACGAACTGGGAGATCATGACCTGAGTCGAAGTCGAATGCTTAACTGACCGAGCCACTCAGGTGCCCTGATAATTTGGGTTTTTTTAATTGGCTAGTTTAATTCACTTGCATATTTGGTGAGTAAAAGCAATTATTATATTTGGACTTGGTTTGCTACCTTATTTTTTTATTTGTCCTGCTTTTTCTGTGATTCTTTTGCTTTCCCATTTCTTGCCATTGCTCAGATTGTTTGTGGTGTATTATCTGTTTGTGGGTATGTCGGTTTCCTTATTTTATTGTTCCTTTTTACTTATTTGGACTTTTTAGACTCTATTTTTACTCATTCAGTGATTACTCTTGAAATTTTATCATGTATAATTAACTTACAATGTCAGAAATTTAACAATATTTTAACTTTCCTCTAGAAGGAAGATTGGCAGACTATGGCCCAGTGATCCAATATGCCCACCACCTGTCTTTGTAAATAAAGTTTCACTGGAACACAGCCTTGTTCTTTCATTTGTGTACCATCTATGGCTACTTTCACCCCATAATGACAGAGTTTTGTATTCATGACAGGGACTCTATAGTCTCCCAAACTTACTTAGAATATTTACTAGTTGCCCCTTTATACAAAATGTTTGCCAAAGCCTGTTTTCTAATAATACTCTTAAAGCTCTTAGGAGACTTTAACTCCAATCTCCCCTTTCCTGACTTGTATGTGATTCTTGTCCAGTATTTTATCAGTTTTTTAACTTTATAATTCAACATTGGTATTCCTTTTTTTCCCCAAAACATTATTTGCTCATATATGTATGATTTTACATTTTTACATATTTGCTTATATGTATATATGGTTTTTTAATGTGTATTTATTTAGTAATCTCTACACCCAATGTGGGGCTTGAACTCAACCCCGAGATCAAGAGTCACACGCTTCTTTGACTGAGTCAGACAGGTACCCCTGTGCATGTTTTTTTGCTCACCATTCCTTTTTGCATCTCAGATCATCCTTCTGACATCATTTTCCTTCTTCCTGAAGTATATCTTTTAGAAGATGTTCCTGTAGTGAAGATCTTTTGGTAGTAAATCCCTCTGTTTTTGTGTATTTATAAACATATTAATTTTACCCTCCTTCTTGAAATATGATTTTCTGAGTACATAATTCTAGGTTCTAAGTTATTTTCTCTCAACAATTGAAAAATATCATTCCACAGTCTTCTGATTTCCATTGCTGTTGAAGGCAACTGTTAGTCTAATTGTCATTCCTTTGATGATGACCCATCTCTTCTCTCTGGCCCCTTTTAAGATCTCATGGCAGCTGGTGTTCTGCAGTTGAATTATGTTGTGTTTAGGCATGAATTTCCTTTTTTGAAAATGTTCTTTTTGGTATATGCTGTGATTCCTGGATATGTATTATTATGTTTTTCATCAGTCTTGGACAAGTCATGCCACTATCTCTTCAAATCTCTCTTTCTCCTCTTATTCTGAAACCCAATTATGTTTGACCTTCTCATTCTAGCCTCCAATCACTTAATCCCTTGTTCATACTTTCTATCTCCTTCCCTCATTGTGCTGTATTCCAGGTAATTTCTACTCCTCTCTTCAGCTGGATTTAGTCTACTGTTTAACCAGTACAGTTGGGTTTTGTGTTTCAATGATTATATTTTTATTTATAGAAGTTCTAGTAAAAAATCTTCCTAGTTATTTCTGCTAACCTATTGTTGCCTGCTCATCTGTGCAAATGCATCTTGTATGTCTTATTTAAAAAATTTTTTTAACTTTTTTTTATTTTATTTTTGAGACAGGGGGAGACAGAGCATGAACAGGGGAGGTTCAGAGAGAGGGAGACACAGAATCTGAAACAGGCTCCAGGCTCTGAGCTGTCAGCACAGAGCCCGATGCGGGGCTCAAACTCACGGTCCGAGAGATCATGACCTGAGCCAAAGTCGGCCGCTTAACCGGCTGAGTCACCCAGGTGCCCCACATCTTGTATGTCTTTAAACATTTTATACATACTTGCTCTGTATTCTATAATTGAAAATTCCTATATCTCCAATCATTGTGGAGATCTGAATCTATTCTATGCTGTTTATGCTTCCTCTGGCTCATGGTGGCTTGTCTTAATATATTGCAAGCTTATTGCTTGATTTTTTAAAATTTATTTTTATGTAAGTTATCTGTCTATCCAACATGGGGCTCGAACTCATGGCCCCGAGATCAAGACCTGCACCCTCCTCTGACTGAGCCAGCTGAGTGCCCAGCTTATTGCCTGATTTTAATCTGTGGGAATCCTATAGGTCTAAATCAGAGAAGCTTTTTTCTGAACAGGATTTACTTCAACACAAAATCAGAGACACCTCTGATCTAAGAGCACTTCAGCCACTGTGAAGATCTTGGTTTAGTAAATGGGCTCTAGGATCAGCATTCCCACCACAATGCTGGCCCATGTTTCAGTAGTGCTATGTGCTGCTATTGGCACCTACTCTCAGAGCATCCTCCCCCCCCCCCCCCCCAACACACACCTACTGCTTGTAGTTTAAGGCTTCCTGTCTGGTCTAGGTTTGGATTATTTTTTATTTTAGGAGCTGCTGTTGTGGAAGCCTTTGGAAATCTCTCCAATGACTTGACCAGAAATGCCTTGAAGAGTGTTTATATTTTACATCGAGGATATAGCTGCTGTGCAGTGGGAGAGCCACTCAGAGCATTCCTTCCACTCCCAACACACACACACACACACACATACACCGTCAAACTCTGAAACACAAACATACATTTTAGGTGGAAATTTGGATGACAAAAATGCCATTACATATTGTTTCACTTACCGCACCAAATATAAAACTAGCTTTCTTAGTCACCATTTTATCATTCCCTAACGTTCAGAATAGCTATGGGCGTCAAGATGCTTGCTTCTTGACACAAAACCGATATTTTGGCACATGAGACCTAAAGATAGGTCCCATACCATAAGTTAGTTTGCCTTTAGAAGTGGGCACTGATGTGTTGGCCACTTGCCTTGACCTCACGTACACATGGAAACTGCTGCTGCTTCAACACTATAGGAAGATGTTATTGAGCCTGTGTAGCTTGTTGGTGATTTGCCACAGGCTTCACAACGCACATTTTTGGTAAGTCATTTCCCAAGACCACTCAGAGAGAAAATCAGGTGATCATTCTAGGTTCATCTGTATGTCTCCTGCTATTGATCTTTGTGAGATGACTCAAACCCTCCAAACCTCCATACCTTGGTCCTCTACATTCACTGAGTAAGTGGATGAACTAAAATGAAAAACTGGGTGCCACATCCTCGTCTTTCTCTACACTATTTCTTTCTAAATTAGGCATCAGGAAAAGGGGGCTGATCTGACAAATATGAAAATGAACACTGGTATACTGATTTTTCTTTCTTTGAACTCCTGCTCTGGTGCAAGGGGAAAGGCTTTGCATCCTGTATCAGTGCTGTGGACAAGTGCCTCTTTGCAAGGTTCCTTCCATCATTGGGAAAACTATTCCTTGCATTCAAAGGTCCCCCACAGATACAGAGAGTGTGCTGTCACAGAAAGGGCAGGACGACTTTTAAGCAAGTAGCCTTGGGAAAAGTGGGGCAGGTGGCTGGGAAAAGTATGGGAAACATTGCAGCCATTTTGAAAAGACTATAAGGTCTTTAAGACCATGAGGGAAGAAGAGAAATTCACATTTATTGAATTCCTGTTATGGACATGGTACTTTTCTTTCTTTCTTCATAAATTATTTTAAAATGTCAAAAATAAGAGAGACTAAGGAGAATAACACCCATTTACCTATCATCTAGATTTAAATCTAGATGTATGAACATTTTGTCATATGTCTTTCATCCATTTTTAATATTTAGAATTATAGACATAGTAATATTTTACCATTAAAAACTTTATCATGTCCTATATAATCACAATGCCATTCTCACACCTAAGAAAACTAACAATAATTTCCTAATATTATCTAACACTCATTCTATATTAAAATTTCCCCAATTGTCTCCCAAATGTCTTTTGCAGCTGGTTGTTCAAAGCAGGGTCCAATCATGGACCACGCACTGCATTTGGTTATTATTATATCTAAGACTCCATTAACCCAGATGGTCCTTGTAATTTTCATATCTTATCTTTTTATCTCCATAACAATCCTAAGAGGCAGTTATCATTATTTCCATTGTGCAAATGCAAAAAAAAAAAAATTGAAGCTAGAGAAGTAGTCAGCCCAAGATCACACTGTCAGTAAGTGTGTAGAGGACATTTCCTGCCTTTTTAGCTGCCGGGCCTCCAAACCTGTCCCTATTTTGAGTGAGTTCTATTGCATCTTGGTGTGTGTGTGGGAGGGGGTACTCCTAATGGCCAAGAGGTAGGCACATAATAGTTTATGGCTAGTGCTTGGCAAATTGGATGCCTTGGTCCAGGGTTTTGAGTCTAGACTAGCACAGTCCAATGAAATTTTCTGCAATGGTGGAAATGCTCTACATCTGCACTGTACAATATGGTACCACTAAACACATGTACTTGTTGCCATATTGAACAGCACAATTCTAGAAAGAATGATGCCAAGTTGCAGGGACATTTGAAAAATTACACATAGCACTGATGGCAGCATTTAGAGTCTGGTGGTGTTGGCACCTCTCAGGGTTGGGTTGATGATAGTGTTCTGGATAGATCACTTGCTCACTTTCAGAGCTTGACCCTCTACTCAGCCTATCAAATACCTGAATCACCCAATAGCCATCCAGTAAATTCCCCTTTTGCCTAAATTTTCCAAAGTCAGTTTCTATTGTTTGAAATCAAAACCCCATTGCAGACATTGCTACTTGTCACCAGATTCCTCGTTTTCCTCAGAGATAGAATTTCCATTTTTTTTCAATATATGAAATTTATTGTCAAATTGGTTTCCATACAACACCCAGTGCTCATCCCAAAAGGTGCCCTCCTCAATACCCATCACCCACCCTCCCCTCCCTCCCACCCCCCATCAACCCTCAGTTTGTTCGCAGTTTTTAAGAGTCTCCTATGCTTTGGCTCTCTCCCACTCTCACCTTTTTTTTTTTCCTTCCCCTCCCCCATGGGTTTCTGTTAGAATTTCCATTTTTATCGGGGCACAAGTTTTAGCTGGTTGTGGCTACATAACTAAGTTCTGGTCAATGACATAGAGGAAGAAGTGGGGTACACAAATTCTAGAGAGTGTCTTTAAAAATAGAATACTCTTCTCTTTCTCTTTCCAGCTGGCTGGAATATGGATGTGATGGGTAGAGCTCAAGCAGCCATTTTTGGACCATGAAGGAGAAACCAAATCTTGAGGATGATGGCAGAGCATCAAAACAGAAGGAACTTGTGACCCTAGGTATTCTAAAATCACTACAGTAGACTTGATTGTTTACATTTATGTGAAAGAAAAACTTCTACCTTGTTTATGCCAGAATGGGTTTTTTTTTTTTCTTTCCAAGCTGAACCTAATCCTACTACTACTTTTCAGCTCAAGGTAACACTTAGTGATTAAAAACCCTGAGTCAAGTGTGGCTGACAGATGTAAATTTGATCCCACACCTGGGATGAAAAGGATGGGGAATGAGATAAACTTATTCTTCTCTAGAACCATTGTATACACAATGATTTTCATGTTCCCACAGGCTGAGCCTATAATTCGTAGGACTCATCCATCATCTTGCCTGTACACAGGGCTATCCTTTAATCCCATGAAGAGGGGCCCTATCCTTGGCCTTGACCATTACAGAACCCAACTCCGGCTGGGCCCCTTCCTACAGGGTGAGGAACCAGAAAGGCCAAAACCTTCTACACCATGGTTTAGATGACAGGAACCCTGGAATTACCTGACCAAATGAACAAAGCCAGCTTTCAGAGACTGCATGGGCTTCTTCTCTGGGATCTTCTTCCCAAGGGCAGATTATGTAGCTAGTAGGAACATAATGTGCTAGAGAGAAGGCCAAGGGGGTAGCTGTTTTCAGAGATGTGTGACTAGAATTTAGACAGAGACTCCAGCCCACTGGTCCATGTACCTATGGGGCTCCTTACAGTGGGAGATAGAGCCTATGAGGGAAGGGATGGGTAGGTGGGCTACAGGCCGGTGACCCAGGCTTACTTTCCCCATGTCATTATGATCCAGTGTGAAACTCCAAGGAGTTCAGTAATTTTATACTCAAACCTGTTCTTTCAGGTCATACAAAGATATGTTTGTCAAGGTAGAGGGATGGACATGTTTTGGTTAATACTTTCTGAGCTTATTTATACCTTTTAATTATTTGGAGATATGTATCTATATCTATATATCTCCAAATATCTCCTTCCATTTGTGCTTTGGTTCCATGTCTTACAAATGTTAGGGGTGAGCCTACTTGTACAAAAGCTTAAATACTACTTCCTACTTCCTACCTCTGAAACAATAAATGTAACAACACAGTTCCATAGCCTTCTTTCTGGGTTGTTTTCCTCTCAGTTTCTCTATTATTTTCTTGTTCTCTCCCTAAAGTTCTCTTCTGGTTGTAATAATTCATTTGTAGGCAGGGACCTAGCTCTCTATTTATTTCACAGTCCCCTAGCCCTTTAGCAACAAAGTGTTCTGAACACATTGGTTCTATGTTCAGTAAGCCTTAACCCTAGATGAGCATCAGAATTATGAGGGGAATACTATAAAAATATGGAGTCCTTAGCTCCATCTTAGTAATTGTGATTCTGAACTGGGGCAAAAGGTTTTTGTTTTGTTTTTTTAAGTTTTAGAGATGATTCTGAAGGAGAGCCATGGCTGAGACACTCAATACAGTGACCGATTTAATCACTCATTCCTCCCTACAGACTGATGACCTCAGAGACAGAACAAGGGTAAGGAGAGGAGAATGGGATGAGTTAAAAAGTTGAACCCCTGGGCCTTCCAAGCTCTCCTCCTTCCAACTTCTAGGGCACCACATGTACATCTCATTTCTACTGGCCTCTTGGCTTTGGATGGCTGTCATTAGCACTTCCCGTGGCTCGAATCTTGACCATGGATTTCAAAATCAGGGTGGTAGCTGATGGTTCTCAAATATGTATCCGTACTTCCTTACAGTTTTGGGTTTTTTTTTGAGGTTATACTCCTAATCTCCCACCATAGCAACTGGCATATAATGGATAATTATTAAATGTTTATCAGGGCTCCTGGATGGCTCAGTCAATTGAGCATCCTACTTCAGCTCAGGTCATGATCTCGCGGTTCACAAGTTCGAGCCCCACGTTGGGCTCTGAGCTAAGAGCTCAGAACCTGGAGCCTGCTTCGGATTCTGTGTCTCCCTCCCTCTCTCTGCCCCTCCCCTGCTCTCTCCCCCTCCCTTGCTCACTCACTCTCTCTCTCTCAAAAATAAACAAACATTAAAAAAAAAACTAAATGCTTATTAAGCAAAATAGCTTGCCTGAGTTCAAGGCGCATCGCATTTGATTCTGGGAAAACAGTGGGATCACTGGAGTTTTATATTCAGATTCCTTCAAACAAATGGCTTAAGTGGGTTTTTTTAGGTTTACATAATGGTGGACAAATGAACTTCTTCAGTAGCCAGTTAGTTAGTAGACTTGAACAATCCAAATCACCTTAAAGAAATACTGGTCAACCCCTCCTGCTTTATCTTTCACGGACATTTAACCAAGACTTCTGATACTCATATTTTTCATGTTCTCATTATTTAAATACAGTCAGGTACAAAAATATGCAATTATAACCTGCTTGAAGCCGTTAAGGGATCGTTCATTTTATGCTGCCTTTTAAGATAAAGGTAAATTCTTTTTGAAAACCAAAAACACATAGCAAAGCTGAAACCCAACAAACATTTAGATAACACAAAACAGGAAAACTTCAGAGCTGGGGGCCAGATGTCTTGAAGAATTTTTCTAAGGAAAAATCTTTGAGATTAACTGTCTCTGCTGGTTTGCTGCCCAGCATTTTTTCATTGGAGCTGCTATTGCACAAGATTGCAACAACAGTTTGATCTTTGTCTTGATCTTGGTTAGTTTTGGCCCCAATAGGTTGGGATTATTTTCAACAACTGCACTGGAAACAGCTCTGTTAAGTGCCTTCTTTGTTTCATGCTGCAGATCTTGACTGAAAACAGTACAATGGCTTCGTGAGGGACTATAAAAGACTCACGCCAGGAATCCTTGGGAAGCCACAATAGAAAGATACCAAGGCAGTTTAGAAGGATGAAATAAGACCAACTATCTACCAGTGGGTCAATTAAACATGCTCTTCCTCCTTTGCTGGAACATGCAAGTGACTGAGCCTCACTGTTTGGGGTCTGCTTCTTGCAATAGCTTCACTGACCCCACAAAGCACCAAGCAGGAGTTGCTGGGGCTTGCCTCAGGGTCATCGGACTTGATGCCTCATCTAAGCCACACTGGGAGATGAGTGCCATTGTAGGTTCCCTTGAAGGAAACTGTTAAATTGAAAGCAACCTCATTGCCAGCGTTTCTCAGAATAAAGGGAGCATGCTAAGTGGGACAATTGTAAAGTATCATCTCCTCCACTCTGCTTTTTGCCAGAATATTCTATTAACTTAGCAACATTCAGAGCCTTGTCAGGATTCCATATTATAGTCTACAGACTTAATTGGGACCATACAGAGAGAATGGCAAGCATGGGCTAAGTTTCCCAGGGGTTTGGATTATTGAAGAGTCACACAATATGGGTTGGGATTGAGGGGGCCCAGCAGGGGGATGCAGGGGGCTCAAAAGCAAGATCTACTGCAGCCTAGAGTATTTTGGTCTGTTTGACTTTTCATGTTAAAACTTTTTAAAATTTAGAATATTAAGCCAGAAAAAAACTAACATTGACAATCCTTTAGGTTTCTTTTTTTTATTTATTTATTTTGAGAGAGAGCAAGCCAGCGAGAACAGAGGAGGAGCAGAGAGAGAGGGAAACAGAGGATCCAAAGCGGGCTCTGTGCTGACAGCAGAGAGCCCAACATGGGGCTTGAACTCACCAGCTGTGAGATCATGACCTAAGCCAAAGGTGGATGCTTAACTGACTGAGCCACCCAGGTGCCCCACTGGTTTCTTTAAACAAAATGCCTGAGGCCTAGAGAGGTATAGCAACTAGATGTGAGATTCAAAGTGGGTTGTGGCTGACTCATGCCTGTTTGTTCATACTCAGCTATTAGAATATTTTTTGTAGCTAATGGTAGCTGCTGAAAAGGTTTGAACTGATGAGGGTTAGCTAGCTACTCCACTGCAGCCGCAGGACAAGATTATGAGGAAAGCAATCCTCAAACCATATTCTATCACCTTGCTCGAAAGGTTCACTGGAAAACAGACACAACAACAACAACATAGCATGACTGGAATATGCTATCATTATAGCCAGCAATAAGAAACCTTCCTAAACCAATGGTTGGACAAGGGCCCATATTATGGGTACCCATAATCTTGGGTACCATGCCTAAGGGTACAAGCTATGGATGTCACTAGGTTCTTATGCCTGGCTCATGTGAGAGTAGAAAGTATTGCTAAAATATTTGGGCAGATCCACTTATCTTGAATTCGTGTGATTTTATCAATGAGAACTAATTTCAACATTCATCTTGCTAATTAACAAGCCATTTATTCCAATAATAAAACCTTGTTCTGACATTTGCTATGCTCATTAGCACAACCTAGGTAATCCAGATAGCAGAAATGGATATAGTAGCAGCCTCTGGAGAGTGTCCCCTCTGCTTTGAATGCCCACAGACCAGCCCTGGCGTGTGCATGATTGATCTGCATCTGGGTTATTGCTTAACCTAAATCTGCAGCATGTAAGATCGCTCTATAATTGGTGAGGAATTTTAAAGTCAATTTCAGATATTGTAATACACCGCTTTGTGGTGAATAAGAACTCAAACCCATGTCTTCTGATTTCCGTTCCAAAATCTTTTCCCAAGGGCCACCTGCCTCTCTGCTAAGTAAAAATAAAAAATCAGAAAGTTTGCTAAACATATGCTAGAAAAGATGTCAAAATATGAAATCATGCATGCCCGTGAAACCAGGATTCTCTTAAAGCAGTTCTTAGGAAGCCAGACTGGTGTGTCCTACAACTTCTACAAAAAGGTGTGTCTCAAGAGCTGTCTGAGCACCCATCTTCTCAGAGTCCCACGGGGCCATCAGCCGACACACAGGGTGACCTCTCCGTATCATGGCGCAGGGAATTCTACAAAGAACTCGCTCTAGTCCACAAGGTGATTTTGCCTTCGTGGCCTGTCTCAGTGGACCGGGGGGGGGGGGGGGGGGGATGTGGTGAGATGGACCCATAAGAGGCAATGAAGAAATCCTTGTCAAGTTAAATTGTGCTGAAAATTCTGTTGGTTTCCAGGGAGCCTGGGTGAAAGGATTTTGGAGATGTCCGTGGGGCACTGATTTAGGCTTAGAACTGTTTGTTTTGAATCCTTCTCTAAGATTTTGTGTAACCCTGTGATTCTCACCCTTGGCTGCATGTTAGATCACGTGAGCAGGTGGTAAAAATTCTCAATGCCTGGTTCTATGCTACAGCGACTGGATCACCATCTCTGGGTTTAGGGTCCAGACATTAATGTTGTTGTTGCTGTTGTTGTTGTTGTTTTAAGTTTTCAGACGATTTGAATGTGTGGCCAAGGCTGAGACCCAACTCAGTGCTTCTCAGACTGTGATTTTCAAGCCACCTGGGGATCTCGTTAAAATGCAGATTCTGAGATTCTGCATTTAAACAAGCTCGTAGGTAAGATGCAGCGGGTGCATCGTGGACCACACTTGGAGTGGCAAGGGTCTAATCTCTTAATCCTGAAAGGTTTTGAGAGCAAAACCACTAAAGCAAAATCTGAGATGGGCCAATCCTCAATCCCATAATTTATCCTTCTGGAGGATGTGAGGAATACAGCTTCAGTGGGAATATGAAGCAAATAAAAACGATTAAACACCTAAACATTTCCTAAAAACTGAACTTTGATTCCCATAGACTTGTCTTAAATGCTTAGAATAGTTTTCAAATCACAAAAATGTCATGGCTGTAGTTCTAAAGAGCTAACCATCTAATGTAAAAAAAAAAAAAAAAGTCATTTCCCCATTCTCTAATTATAAAGCCCTCCGTATTTATTGATTGTCTCGGGTCTCACTGGCTCTGCAGTTAGCCCGCTACAGTGTGATACCTGGGTTGGCTGCTCTTTCTACAGCTCTAGTTGATTCACTGCAGGATCCGGGGAGGGTGTGGAGGAAACTGCTCAGAAACAGCCAGCGGGTCTGCAAACAGAGCAGGCGGCTGAAAAGGAAAGGGCAATCTTTACGTGTAAACAAAGGAGCTGGCTGGGGCTCACTGAGTGGCTTTTTTGCTACATCTGCATAAGCAGATAGTGACTGACATCGGCCACAGCAGCTTGAATCTGAAAGAGCGAGAGAATTTTGCAAACTCAGAAAGAACAGAAAACCCAAGCCCCTACCCACAGAGCCCAAGGTGTGCGCCTCTGAATTATGTTATCAGCTGCACAGCAGGACTGCAGAAAGCACTAACTATGAACAATATATAAATTACAGAGGTCATTCAATGTGCAGATCAAGTGCAATTAAAATGCAAAAGACTTTTCTTTTTACCTGACTCAGAAAATTTTTTTTTTTTTTTTTGCAACACAAGGGTGCCTCAAATCGTCTGGTAGAGCAGGGGTGGGGAGGGCACAGGAAAGGTGTGAGTGTGTGGGGGGGGGACCTGATTACTGGACTCAAAAAGGCTAACGTGCAATTTGTGTTCTTTTTATGTAGATTAAATGCATTGACTGCAGCTTGTACCGCTTAGATACGCAGCAGGGAGTCAAAAGCTTGGGTATCAGTCAACCACAGCCAGCAGCTAAAGCCTGGGCCAAATCTGTTATTGTGCCTCAGATGAGACACTTAATCTAATCTAATGGGAGCAAACCCCCCTGGACAAATAAAAGGGCATTACCAGAAGCAATGGCAGCTGTAATGTTTGAAAAAAAAGCACCAAATATTTTTTTGTGATAACATAATTAATGACTCCTCCAGCCTCCTTAAAATCTTGCCTTCCAGCTCAAGGGGGCTCGTGAGGAGTCTCAGGAGGTAAATAGCAGGAGCGAGCAGCCTGCCTTCTTCTCAGCCCCTCCGGAAGCCATGTGTCCTAGGTATACCACAATCAGAAAAATGTGGGGTTTTTCTCACTGGAGCCACATCTAGACCCTCAAGTAGCAAGAAAACATCACTGGGTTTTGATGAATTTGCCTTATTAAAGCAAACAAGAGTGACGAAAGGGGTAGGAAGAAAGAACACTGTGAAACTCAGGATCTGGACTCCTGGGACAGGTACCGTAGCCTTCTAAGACAGAATGAAACTGGAGACAAGGATCACAGAATAGACCTACAGAATGTTGAAAAGTGGAGTTCATCTTGAGGGACATGAAATCCAACCTCTTCTAATTCAGGAACCAATTCCACAGCATTCCTGTTAGTTAGGGATTTTATTTCCAGAAAAAGAAAACCCTTTCTAGAAGCAATTCTTTCAGAATGTGTTCCTTTCAATTCCCAAGTCACTACACAAATCATCCTTTAGTTAAGTGCTCCCCAGACTTTAAAGTGTACATGAATCCCCAGGGGATCTCGTTAAAATGCAGATTCTGATTCAATATGCCTGAGGTGGAGCATGAGATGCTAAACTTCTAGCAAGCTCCAAGGTGATCTGCTGGTCCACGGAGGCTGCTGTTCCACGGACAATGCTTAGAATAAAGCAGCTCCAGTTATCTGACAATACTCTAAATCAAGCTTAAACCTATTAGCTTGGTTGAGTCTGGTGCTAAGAGCGTCAAGATTTCTAGATTTAGTCTCACATGAGCCATTCTCCTTCATGATCACATCCTCCTCCCTGTTCAACTACCTCACACACGGTCTGTGGCCACCACTCCAAAATGCAAATGCAGGTAGGGAAGTTTCCAGCACAATAGACAGCCCATTGCTACAGGTGCTTCTCTAAATGACAGACACATAACCATTTTGTCAAATGTATTCGTTGTCTATTGCTGTGTAACAAATGACCCTAAAAGTTGGTGGCTTAAAACAATAAACACTCATTATCTTCCAACACGCCTATGGATTAGGAATTCAAGAACAGCTTGGCCAGGTGGTTCTGGCTTGGGATCTCTCATAAGAGTACAGCCACAGTGCCTGAGGCTACAATTATCAGCAACGCTTGACTAGGGCTGGCCAGTCTGCTTCCAAGGTGGCAGATTGGTGCTGTTGGTGGCAGAACTCAGATTCTTTCCAAGTGGGTTTCTCCCCACCAGGCTGCTTGAATGTCCTCATGCATGGTGACCACTTCTCCCAAAGCAAATGATCTAAGACACCAAGACAGAAGTCCCAAAACTCTTTTAGATTTACCCTCAGAAGCCACACAACAGACACGTCTGCCATATTCTCTCGGTCACACAGACCAACCATGGATTCACTATGGGAGGAAACTACATAAAGGTGTAAATACCAAAAGGCAAGGATCACTGTGGGCCATCTTGGAGGCTGGCTCCACACCAAATAAGCCAAGGCCTCTCTATTTCCTTCAAAACATGCCAGTTGAGGCCCAGGGCACACTGGATGCTCAGAGCCACGCTCCAATACCATGCACGCTTCTGCTTCCATTGTTTACATTTACTAAGAGTTGATTGTGTTTGCTTCCAAGCCTGTTTATGACAATTGTTCCAGTTGTACTTGTTATTACAATTAATTTATACAATGTGTGAATTACAAAATATGAATGCAAAAATAGTTGCTTTCATGGAAACAAAATTGGAATTTTGGAAGATGTAATAGGAGCAGGTAGCTAAAAATGCTGTTGAATATGTGTCTGCCAAACAACTGTAAGAGACTGAAAAATCATTAAGAAATTAGGAGGATTATGCACTGAGCTCACAAGTGTCTTAAAATCTTGCTGCATTTCCAAAACTAGGAATCACAGACAGTGCATTTTAGATACAGATCATGCAAGAAGGAAAGTCTGCAACTCCCATCAGCTGATTTTTATTCAAAGAGAACGACTTGGCTGTACACCAAAAGTTTAGTGAATGAATGTTTATTTACATGTTCTAAGTTAAATAAAATGTTTACGGTTTTAACATGTATCCTGGTTTTAATTATTTTTTTCAATTGACCAACCAAATTCTGGTTCAGATGGATGGGTATGAAAGCATCCATTATAAATGGGAAATTGCTCCTGGAAATAGCACTTTCGTTTAGAAGTATGAGGAGAGGTGCCTGGGTGGCTCAGTTGATTAAGCATCCGACTCGATTTCAGCTCAGGTCATGATCTCACGGTTCGTGGGTATGAGCCCTGCAACAGGCTCTGTGCTGATAGTGTGGAGCCTGCTTGGGATTCTGTCTCCCTCTCTCTCTGCCTTTCCCCCGCTCTCTCTCATGTGTGTGCACTCTCACTCTCAAAATAAATAAACATTCAAAAAAAGAAGAAGAAGAAGAAGTAGGAGGAAAGTAAGAGCTAGAGAGAAGGGGGAACTTCACCATCTGGTTCTAGAAAATCCTGAGACTGGAAAATTTGTCTGTAACCTCAATTACATCCTACCAACAAGGTAGAGACACAGATGGTCTACTCTATACATGCTTGGGGCTTCAAAATATCTTTTGGTGGTTTCTTCTCCCTCTCAAGGCAATGCTCACCTTTTATTTTAACCGGATTTTACATGCATGCAGTGGTTAGGGAAAGATATACCTTTCTGGCCACCAAAAGTTCATACTCCCCTTTGGAGTTGTCGCTAAGGAATGGTTACCCAGACAGTGAATACACTCTCCAGCCCCACATGCAGATGTGGCTCTGAAACCAGTTATCAATGAAATATGACTGGAAGTGATATGTAGCACTTCCAGGCTGGGGTTTTGAAGAAGAATATGAACTTCACCTGTGGTCTTTATTCTTTGGCTGGCTGTTTGCAATGGACCCTGAGACTCTGGGGCACAGCAGAGCCATGAGGTGGAAGAAGCCTGAGCTCCTGAACCACTCACTTGCCTTGGGAAAGTCACTCTTGCTGACCAGGACCACCCACAAAGGACTGTTGTGTCAAGACGCTTGAGTTCAGAGAGCTTGTTATAGCAGCTAGTGTTATGTTGCTTTAACTAATATAGAACTGCTCTCCCTGAGACTTGCCCTTCTTCACATTCTGCCCCTCCTCCCCCTCCTCCTTCCACCTTAGCCTCTTCTTTTCCATTGGGATTATTCTTCTTTAGTATGAACTGTGGATTCTTAAACTGAGGTGTCCACATGATCGTATGCAGAATTCTGTCCATTGGTGCATTTTCCTGGAAAGAGGGTCCACAGCTTTTGTGGGCTTCTCCTAGGGGTCTGGAAGCTCCTCAAATTGTTAGGGAAAACTGCTCTAAGAGATTTGTCTTCGATGTCTTATTCCTAATTTAATCCATGGCCTTAATTCAGCCTATGATTCAGAGATCTGAATATGTGTGGGTAATCCATAGATGCAAATTAAGGTGCAAGTCAAAGTAAAGAGCTCAAGTCAGATTGTGAATGCAAATGTGGAAGCACAGTCCAGTCAGAACAGACTTGAGTAGGTAGGCTGAGGAAGCTGAATGAAAGCCTCCTTTGGGATTTATGAAGTAGCTGCCTTTCTCCTGGTGCAAAAGTCCAGCCGCAAAGCACACCTTGGTGACCTCGAAGAGTTGCCATGCTCCTCTCCAACAGCCTAAGTTAGAGCCTAGAACTGAGGAGGTTTGCTTCCGTGTATTCTGAGAAATAATTCTTCTCTGGCTCAACTCTTATTTCCTGAGATGTTTATGCCCAGAAAAACCGTGTTAATGCCAAAGCAGTTAAAAAAAAAAAGTTTGACCTGTGGGCTTCTGCAAAGGGGCTGGAAATATCAGACGGTGGATCATGCCTGTCCCAACATTGAAAATTACTGGGTGGAACTAAGGGTCCCCAGAGAGTTCATTATTCACATGAACGCGTCTGGTCTCCTCTTCAGAGGCCAGGAATGATCTGATTTCTGAACCAGGGTTGGACACAGAGCTTCCCATTTTGCCTGGAGTGTTTTGCTAGAGCAGATAAGGGTATATCATCTTCATCTTGAAGGAGCGTGGAGGGCAAGGACATGAAGTCCTCTTTCCCCAAGAAGGAAGCATACAGGTAGGAGTAGAAATGTCCATCTAAGGTAAGGGGGTATTAATGTTTTAGGATCCCTCCATCATGTTTTTAACTAGGGTCTGTTGATACCTTCTCCTCTTGCCCAGTTTTTAGACAAAGCTTCATATCCTCTGTTCCTTGGACATCCCAGACCTTGGTCTAAACCTTAGATCGTGGTCTAACCCAGTGGTTCTCCAAGTATGACTGCCAGAGCAGCAGCAGGAGCAAGTCCTTGATCCCTACCCCAGACCTACTGAATCAGACACTCAAGTGTGTTTTAAGTCCCCCTGGTCACTCCGATGAACTCTCAAGTGTGAGAAGCACTGGACCAATCTCTACCAGAAGTCTGTCCTTCACTGCCTAACTTGACACATGCAGTCTCTTAGTAGGTCCCCCTGAATTTTCCTCCCAGACCGAAGTGGTATGAGCAGCTGTGAAGGCATTTCAGTTTCATCTGTTTTGTTTTTTTCATTGATTTTTGTTTTGTTTCTGCTGTCACCAAGGTAAAGCTGTGTTTTTAGCTCCCCTAAGAACCCTACAGCAGAAAGAAATTTACCTTTTGAGAAACTGATGCTTTTGTAACCATGAAATACATTCAGTCCAGTCAGGCACTTCAGGTCTTCTCTTTCCCCAGGTGTTTTTCTGTCGGCGGCTCCCTCTTTGTTGTAACGGCTGGGAAGTCCTGCTGGGTTGGCAAGACCTGTCTCATCCTGATCCAGCCCTGCGGAGAGGAGACTTCTCCCTAGCCCAAAGATCTCCTGATACTCTCTCTTACTTAAATCTACTCCCTCAGATCACGTAGCTTCGACTCCCTTAGATCACATAGCTTCGAAAACTCATGTTTGCCCTGAGAGTTTATCAGAAGGAAGGCTGCTTCTTAGCGTTCGGGACTTGAAGGCAATTATTTGAGGCAGCAGGCCCTCACACTCCTAGCCACCCACCCCACTGGAAGTTTTCACACGTCTCTTCCTCCTTTCATGCCTGTGAAAGTTCACCTCTTCACTCTCTGCCTCTTTTCCCACCTCGTGTGTGCTTCCTCTGTCTGTGCCCAGTAGCTTCTAACACTGCACTTCTCAACACTTATTTTGAATCATCTGGGAATCTGGTCTAAAATGCAGATTCCCAGCTCCCAGTCCAGGCCTCCTGAATCAGCATCTCAGGAGTGCAGCCCAGTAATCTGACTTTTAGACATGTGCCCCAGGGGATTCTAAGTCTCACAGCACTGGTCCTAGGCCTATGAGGAGCGGCAGCTCTGGAATGTCTTAGGCCTTACACGGGGTCTGGGGTGGGCCAGATGACTTGTCTGGCTGCACTTGCTGACAGTCACCTGGCTTCTTGGTGGTCTCGGTGTTTCTTCAAAGAGGCTCTGGAGAAAGGCCAATGGAAATTATGGGATACTAAAGCGTGCCCCTGGCCTGGCCAGGCCACATAATGGTACTACCTTCCAGTCTACCCGTGTACAGGCTGGAAAAGATGCCAAAGCGCAAGTGATCATCTGATTTGTGCTTTGAATGAGACACAAAGCTAATTTTTTTTTTAAACTCAGGCTCATAACACATGTACCCCAATACCCCATATGGAAATGGCAATGCATTTCCATTAAACCTCAGTGTTTGTCATGCCCACTTTCCTCCCTGAACTCGGGACTGAAGACTCTCCCTGGGGTGGACTCGCATGCCCTCCCCGTGCTTGTGAATGTCTGTAACAGATCCTGTGGTCATCCTGTACAGATCCTCCTCCATCTGCACACCCAAGGCTGTTTACTGCAAACGTCTCCAGGAGAACACCCCTGGCAGGTGCTCAGGGCAAGACGGAAGTACTGGAGAGTCAGTGCCCCTGGAAACTGCCCTCAAACAACGGCAGATGGGAGTTGGTAGACAGATATCCCAGATTTCTCATCCTACTAGTGGGATAAGTCTGGAATGTCTCCAACACTACCCTTGAGAGTTCCCTCCTGAGAGAGTGGGATTGATCTCCAGGAGCTCACATGGTAACTTGCCTACCCGTCACATGCAGTTGTGGCTCCCTTCTGTTTCCTTCTCATGCCTCCACTTTCCAACCAGGGTTTCATGGGACTGCTTTCCAAATAAATGACTTGCATTTGACTCTCTGTCTCTGGATCTGCTCCTAGGGGGTACTCAAACCAAGACACCCCCTGCCAACCCAGGACTTAACAGACGCAAAAGTGAGCTAACAGCTCATATGGGACCCTGGAACTAGAAGAGACAGGAGTAGAAGACAGCGGCAACAGGTAGGTCTGTAGCATTGTGGCCTCCTGGTGAAAAGCATCTGACTGATTTTTGCTCCCTCGTTTCCGACCTCCATACAAAATCTGTGGATGCCGGGGACACTTCATGGCGTGATTCCACAGCCCCTCCTAAATAAGGAGCCTTTGCCACCTAGAATGACCAGGGAAGAGCAATGGCCCCGGTTTGCCCTGTTGCAGACTGAAGCCTCCACATTCTACATCAGGAGGTCAAGATCCAAGGACAATTCGGGGTCTTGCAAAGTCTCTGCTGCTCATCACGGGAGTCCTCGGAAGGTAGAACATTCCACATTTGTTCATTTCTTCAACAAATGTTTATGGAGGACTTAGCACTCATCAGGGTCTGGGGGATCCAGAAGGGGTGTGCATAAGTTCAATCCGATCAGGCTGTGGCCACATGGAACTCCACCAGCATCCGTCCTGCGGGTGCCTGCCACATGGAAGACCCCATCCCCTCCTGCCTGGATGAGGCCAGAGCCTGCTGAATGGTCTCACTGCATCGAAATTCAGACCCATTTGCTTCACCCTCCACCCTGGGAGCAGCGCTATCCTTGTAAAATAAAAAACTGCATGTCGGTCCCCTGCTCAAGAACCTTGAGAAGCTCCACTTTGCCTATGGAATAAAGTACAACTTCTAGATTATATATGGAGCCAAGGGTCTCAAGTCTGGCCCCCAATCATTTTACTAACTTCATTTCCCACCAGGTGCTTTGTGCTCCCCCAAACACTCCATGTTCTTTCAGACTGCTGTCCTTTTCTGCATGTGCTGGTCCCCTCGGCCTGGATCCCACTTACTGCTTTAGCCAAGCCTTACTCATCGCTGAGTGCCCAGTATGGATGCCACTTCTTGTGTAAAAACTTCCTAGCCCCTCCCTCTACCTCTGACAGCACCAACAGCCACATCTTTTATGTCCCCTGTTATTGTCACACATGTGGCAAATTCAACCTTGATCCCACTGTGCTGTCGTTGATTCTGAGTCTGCCTCCTCCCTGAACACTGTGAGCTTGTAGAAAGTAGGTCCATCACCATTCTGTTCATCTCTGTACCCTACCTGCTAAAGATAATGCCTGGAACACTGTACATTTGTAAGAAAAGTTCACCAATGACCACGTGGGCCTGAGAACTAAAGGAGATTTAGCCTCTTCTTTCTGGTGATTGGCACCATTCCTGGCATAGGAGCCAACCCACACACCTGAATGGGAATGTTAGCTTGGGCTGTCCGTTCGACTTCCTTCTGTTCTGGGCCCTCAGCAGTTCTCTCCCCTGCTTGATAGCTAAGCTCTGGAGCTTGCCGCAGGATGTGAGGTCACCAAGGCGCTCTGAAGTGCCAGCAGCCAGAGCGGAACAGGTGGATTATTATTTCCCCTAGAGCGCATTGCGCCACCTCCCTGGGCATGAGGAGGCAGGAAGCTGCTCACACTGCAGCCCCTTGCAGACACCCCCAGGGAGCCCTCAAGTACGAGGGGCGACAAGGAGGATTAAGGTGGGAGGAAGGAATTAGATGGAGGTGCATCAGGGTCTAGAGGAGTTGAAATGTCATTCACAGGTGGAGGGCAATGTCGCAGAGGGACAAGCCAGTGAGTTCTCTGTCAGCATCCAGGGAACAGAGGTGATGATGCAGCAGCCTCACAAGCGCTCAGCTGACACCAGCAGCCGCTTCTTCTCCAGAAGCCTGGCAGCAGCGCTGGCCTGCGCCAGCATCACCTTCAAACTAGAAAAAAAAATGAACCAAACTTTCTCACTCAGCCCAAAGTGCACTTCTTCAAGGCATAGCCTAAAGTTGTCATTCTAGAGTGATCTGGGCTTTGTAAGTGCTTACTACAGACCACACCAGGCATGAAGTTATGTTTCTGTGTATCATCTCAATTAACTACTGTAAGACACCCTGGTCGGTGAAGTGTCGTAATTACCCCTCCTTTTACAGATGGTAAATCAGAGGCTCAGTGAAATCAAGTAACTGGGCCACATTCACATAGCTAGTAAGTAGCAGAACGGAGATTCTCCCCAGTTCTATTGGACCCCATGATATGTGCTTGGAATGCCTACATGACGCCACCTGGAGTACAATGCCTTCCCTGATGTTCAAGGGAAAGAGGCTGTATAGAAACAAGACAGGGACCCTGTGTCCTGGCACATGGCCACCAGCTGGCTGCGTGGCTCTGGATAAGGCACCCACTTTTTTGGACCTCAATAATTTCCTCAGTGGGCAAGTGTGTGTGAATTGGATCAGATGATCTGTAAATCTCTTTTAGATTTAGCGTTGCATGAGTCTATGGTAGACTCAGATTTTCCTCAATGCATGGCTATCATGGGTTGGTATCTGTGCTCTAAGAAAAGACAGACTGGTGGGAAATGAAATTGAGTTTAAGAAGTTGGCACATCCCTGAATCATGGTATAAGGAAGGCCTGTAGTTGCCATTTTTAGGTTGTTGCATTGATAAAGCTTCTTGAAGGGCTAGATTTTTGGCCCCTTTGACACATTCTGGTTAAGTGTTAAGCCCCTTGGGTTGAATCTGCCCATCTCAGGCTATCAACCTCTTGAGGGCAGTGACTCTTTAAATTGTGAGTATCACGAATGGGTGAATGAAGAACACCTCTAGGGATGAAGATCATGGTGGTAATATAATAACTGTGTTTTCAGGGTTATTTGGGATTTTAATGATCACTAGAAAGTGTTCCAATTATTCCTACTACATAGCAAATCATCCTAAAGCTTAGTGATATAAATCAACACTTTTATTATGCCCATGGATGGATTCTGTGAGTCAGTAATTCAACCAGAGCAACAGCGAGAATGGCTTGGCTCTGCCCCATGTTGTTTGGGACTTAAATTAAGAAGACTCAGTGGTTGAAGGTGACTGAACAGCTCATCTGCAAGTTGATCCTGGCTGTTGGCCGGGACATCAGCTGGGTCTGTTAATCAGAAAATACACACATGGCCTCTTCATGTAGCTACTTGAGATTCCTCACACCATGGTGGCCTCAGGCAATCAGATTTCTTTCATGGCAGTTCAAGGCTCTAAGTGTGAATGTTCCAGAAAGCAAAGCAGAAGCTGTACCACTTTTTTTTTTGTACCACCTTTTATAACCTAACCTTATACATTACTTTCACTTCATTCTATAGGTTACAGGTGAGTCATTAAGGCCAGATAAGATTCAAGGGGATCTGGATGGGGGGATGGGTCTAAGCTGGCACTGTATTTTCATTCTTTCACAGGGCAGGAAATGTGTCTTAGTTATCTCTGAATCCCTATCATCTACCATGGGCATGGCAGGTAACAGGTGCCTACTGAATGACTGGCAGATAAAGCAATGGATAAGTGAATGAAGGAAGGAAAATTCCCCCCATTGAAGAGTGTCTTTCTGAGAAGTATAGACATTTAGTCTTTTTCAACTATTTTTTGTTTGCATTGTATTTAGTTATGCATTTCAACAGGAAATAAGTCATGGTTTGTGTGTAACCCTGCAGAGTGGAAAAAAGGTCAACGGCGCTATGAGTTTGGCTTTTGAGGAGCATTCTATGGTCATTAATTTTTCCTCAACCCAATATGGTCTTCTAGTTTTGAATTTGTTCCATGCTTTTCAACAGGATGGTTTAGAAATCACCTTTTACCATAACAGATTGAATACTTCATGGCGAAGTCTGAGCTGACTTCCCCAGTTGGCCTGCCCAAGTCTTCCTTGCCCGCATTCCAGTTGAATCCTAGCCTTTCTCTCTTTTTCCTCCCTGCTTCCTCTGACTTTTCTCCCCTCCTCTTCTTGCTCCTCTTCCCCCCCCCCAGCTCACCCTGACTCTCCTGCCACCCCTCCTTCTTTCATTGCTCCCTCCCTCCCTTCCTCTCCTCCTCCAATATTTCCTGGCCCCTCCCCTGCTTTGTCACCCTCTTCCCATCCCCCAGTGCCACCACCTCTAGCTTCTGGATAGGAGTGTTTCCAGCAATGTCAAAGAAGTCAAGGGCCTGGGAAGCCAAGCCACTCACCCCCACCCGAGGGAGAAGGCCTAGATTTGGATTAGAACCCTTGGCCCTTGGAATTTTTTGGTATATAGCATTTCATCATTTTTATGGGCACCAACTTATGATGTCATATGAGAGGCTTAAAGCTCCTTTGGCTGCAAGCTAGCACAAAAAGCCCAATCTTATGGAGACACAACAGAAAATAATTCTTTAAAAAGAAAAAACCATGACAGTGGGAATGTGCCATTCCCAAATTAGCATTTGGAAAATACTAGTCACACAAACATAAGCCAGCAGAGACCTCAGAAAGCATCTTGCCCAGCATCTCATTTTACAAACAAGGAGCTGAGAGCCAAAAACAAAAAAAAAAAGAAAAAAAAGAAAGAAAGAAAGAAAGAAAGAAAAAAGAAAAAAGAAAAAAAAAGAAGGAAAGACAGAAAAGAAAAAGCTATAACAACAAGCATTTACTGGGCACTGACTCTGCCCCAGGCGCTTTATTACTTTATTCCAGTTGTGCAACAACGAGATGGATTAGAATCATTAACCCCATTTCTAAGATGAAGAGACAGAAGCTCAGAGAGGGTCAGTAACTTCTGCAAGGTCACGCAGCCAGAAAATGGCAGAGCAGAGATTAGAATCCAGTATCTAAGATGAGTCCAAAAGTTATGTTCTTTTTTAAAAAAAAAATTTTTAATGTTTATTTATTTTTGAGAGAGAGAGAGAGACAGAGAGAGACAGAGCACAAGCAGGGGAGGGGCAGAGAGAGAGGGAGACCCAGAATCTGAAGCAGGCTCCAGGCTCTGAGCTGTCAGCACAGAGCCCAACACAGGGCTCGAACTCACAAACCACGAGGTCATGACCTGAGCCGAAGTCAGAGGCTTAACCAACTGAGCCACCCAGGCGCCCCCCCAAAAGTTATGTTCTTAACCATTAGACTTAACTGTGGCTGTGAGTGACCTTTTATCCTCTCCACAACCAGGGTCACACATATGAGTAGCTAATAGTTACCAAATTCAGAAAGATAAATTGAGGAGGGCTTAGAGTTCAACAAGTGATGGTACAGTTCAAGTCAAGTTCAAAGTCAGACTTTGTTAATCTGAATTCTGAAAGAAGAAACTTGGAGCAGAGATCCCAAGAGATTTCGAGGATGGCCCTTTGTAGGAACAGCTATGAGCACAGAGTGAGCAAGGACATGACAGTATGGTTTAATGACTGTAAGACTCAGACTTGAAACCAGTATCCCAAGGTTCAACACTAGCTCTGCTGCTTCTTAGCTTAACTGCTTTGTGCCTCAGTTTTGTCATCTGTAAAATGGGAAATAGTTATCTGCCTGATAAGATGGCTATGAAGAACAAATAAGATTAATAAGCATAAAGCTGTTACAACAGTGTCTGACACACAGCAAGCTCTTCA